>NC_133769.1:79394660-79514869 GCF_003597395.2 Chelonoidis abingdonii | reverse complement strand
AGTTTTCTCTTTTCTCCTTGTCCTGCAGGATCAAACCCTGATTTCTCTTGCTTAACTAAATTTACTGGCTGATGGGGTGGGCTCTCTGTGCTAACAGCTATTAGCAAGTCTTTCTTCTCCCTGCCATCCAGGTAATTTGCATTAACACAAAACACCAGCTTTTAACTTCTTAGCTGCTACCAATTCCCATGCTGGACTCTGTCTTACAGAGATACCACACAAATCCAAAGGGTTTGAGGGTAAGTCTTCATAAGGGTGACCTACACTGATAACAAATTTCAGCTAAATGAGCATGGAGGGGAGAACATAATAAGATGTCTAGCTCAAATTGTTGTGAGAAGCTAGACCACTATCAGCTCAATGCCTTGAATTCGATACACAGTCTGAAGTTGGAACTTAGCAAAACTCATTGCTTCCTATTTCACACTACGTGGTTTTATGTGAATGTGGCATCGTGCTCTACACTGCCACTAAAAGCACCAAAGGGGAAAAAAAAAGTTAAACTGACAACCTCTTCAAGTTCATTAGTTTGTGGCTTCACCAAATCAGAAAGGATCTAGAAGAAAAGATATATGCGGCTTACAAATGTGTGTGAGACAACTTTTAGGTAAATGTGTATAAGTTTTGAATAAACCTCTAAAACTTGGGCATGCTCAATTTAGTTCAGTCCCCTCTGCCCCCCCTCCCCCCCGCAAGCCACAACTTTAATAGTTTAAATCTGCTTTATTCTCCATGTGGCACCTGGCTTTAATCCTACCTTTCCAAAGGAGCTCAAATTACATAAGGCTTTTTTAGCTTCTTTCCCTTTTCTTTACCAGCTCATCGGCATATTAAGCGCTGAGACCTTGCTCAGCTCTGTGCAAGCTTTGCACAAAGCTCTGTACAAAGAGTCTACCTCCTAGTTAGTTACAATTTGCACAAAGGTAAAACCACCATGGGAATCTCTTTAAAACTGTGCTACAGAGCTATGTTAGCTGAGTTCCCAATATGGTCAAGCTCGCAAAAAAACAGTACCCATTGCCAAAAGAAATGAATAGACTGAATCTGAATTGCTGGATTTTCTGATGAAATATCTTACCAAACAGAACCTAAAAACTTTGATGTTACTGAAATTTTAAGCATACTCCTTTAAATAAACGAAGCTTACTATTTTCTAAACTACATCTTTTGGACGGAAGAACATGCTATTTTTTATTTGTATGTGCACAATTACTGCACAGAGAAGAAAAACGCTAAATGAAATGTTTTTTAGAGTCAAGTATATTATGCATGTTTCCCCAACAGGTTTTCCTGTTTATCATACTTCTCCTGGTTCGCTACAATGAAGACAAAAATCAAAATGAAATCACTGTCTAGAAAGAAAACAGATAGTCTAGTGACTAATACTGTGCTTCCTGACCTTGAACACGATGGTAGACTCTGAAGCCAATCAGCTCAGTAGAAAGCCTGCCAATATTGATTAGTCAGTTCTCAGACTTCTTCACATCGTGCCCTCGTTTCTCAATATTGAGGTTCTAGGATGTGATTCTATACTTTCCCTGCAGCAGCTGTAGTGCTCGCTCACATGAAAGTCATATTAAGATGGCATGAGATCCCTCATTCCTGATTTTGTTCATTTACTGTTCTGAAAAAGAGGCAGATGGTGCTGCAAAATCAAGGGCTGGCAGCGCTGTGCAGAGAGCTGAATGTCTTATTTGGATATTTATAATGCCCCGTGTCCCTGTGGCATCATGACATTCAGGGCACAAGGACTGGATGAGGGGGGAATAGAGAGATGGTATGCATGTTTTATTTGAAACCAATTTTCTCTGTTTTTAAATGGTTTTGTTTAAAAACAAAATGCATGTGAAATGCCCACTGACCATGGATGAAAACCAAGTTTAAAGAGAGCAAGAGACACACATCCCTCCCTACCCAAAGAGAATGCATGGCGTTTGCAGCATACCCCCCCAAAATTTAAAGATTCAGACTAGTCCAGCCCAGAGAAAGAGGAAGGAAGACCATGTAAATTCCAAAACATGGGGCCCTCATCAAAATCTCTGATAGTAGCCCCCTCTTCTTTCAAACAGATGGAACTTCAATTTGAGCACTTCCTCTGATCACAGCTACAGCACACAGACTCTGGTGGTCTCTCAAGCTGGCAGGTCCCACACTATTTAGAGCTTTATCACGCACACCCCTTAAGCTCCATATTCAAACCCAGATATAGCAGTGCAGATCCCAGAGCAATGGTGGGAAACACCATACAGCAAGTGGGTCACTGCATTTGTGCCAGCTTCAGTCTCCAAATGGATCTAACATGCAGCCCTATTAAAAAAAAAAAAAATCACACTGCAGTAGTCTAATCTAGATGGATCCCCGTTGTGAGGTCAACATCTGAAACATCTTGTCAATAGCACCCTGCCAAGAATTGAAGAGGCTGGGAGGAAGCCATCCTAGCTATCTCTGTTTGCTAATCAAAGAGTGGCTGGGAATCTAACCAGATCCTAAAAATGATAACTCGAATAACAAATGGAAAACAATCCTTCCATATCTTCCAGATGTTTTCCTTTACCTACATACCTAATTTCTACCTTAGTGGACTCAGGCTTTTCCAGGTATGTCCCGATTTCAAGCATAACTGATAAAGCAATCAGTTACATTGTCTCCCTTTTGCCTGATGCAGTCAATGTAACTGTAATCAACATACTGGTAGTCATTGTCAGGGATGCAGTGCGTTCTACTCATATAGAACCCCCACACGCATGTACTAATGTAATGACCCCTATACCACAGGTCATACATAAGGGTTGGGGGTTTTAAGCAAAAAAGCACACCTGTCTACCACTAAAAGATTAATTCCATTATCTGCCAGAAATAGTAGGCTATTATCTGTGGACTAGCCATAAGGGGATTCAGGCATTTTACTTCTATGCTACATGCACAAACTAATCTTTTGATTTATACATATAAAAGTTATTCATTCTTTTGATGAAAAAATGAACTTAAGAATGTTAAACCTTACATGAACCCATGGTGCAGCTATTCATTATGTACTTAAATGCACATGTACAAGAGCAGTCAGATAAATCAGTCCATAGTCATTTACTTCACATATTTGTTAAGCATAGCCTTATCTCCTCATTTGTTGGTTTGTCTGATAGGAACTCCTGACTGTGCCTCAAGCCATGTGGAGTACACACAGTAACCAAAGTAACCCACTGTAATGTATCCAAAACAGACAAGGTCTATGCCAGACCCCACATTTATTGGGTTTAAAGTCAACAAAAATAAAATCTGATAATTTACAAAAAAGGACTGTAAGATATTTAATAACTTGAGAAGCAAATAAGTGCATGAATTATTTTGCCTTTAAAAAAAAGTTTACAGAAAATCATAAATGGAAACATTCCTAAATTTCTCGCCAAGAATTTCCTTTCCTCTACAATTTGAACATGGCCTACTGTACACTTTTCTTAAGTTATTTCCTGACAGCATGTTATTTATGCTTACTGAAAATGTTATTATACTTAATAAGCACAATTTCCCTTAAAAAGAAGAAGAGGATTACCAAGACATTGGAGCATTCTAGCCAATTCCCAGCTAGACATTTTCAGGCACTTTTGTGTAATATGGCAGCAATGCAATACAATACAATACGACAAGAATTTGGATTGCTTATCAATGCAAAGCTCAGCAAGCAGTTAACTTTGATATTAAAGGTTTTGCAAGGAAATCCAGGCTCAAAAATACCAAGTCATATTTTCCCCAAATACAAGACACTGATCCAATTCAAATTAGATCAACTAAAATACAAGTCTGATGTTAGAGCAGAGAAATCAAATTAAAACAATACTGAACATCAGAATTCCTGTCAAGATAGCTACGAAGAGATTCTGCGAGATATACACAGACATGGGAGGGAAGAAGAGAGCTGATTCCCCATTAATAAAAGAAGTTAGGAGTTTCTATGGTATAGTCTCTCTCCTTCCTTACCCACCTCCTCCATACTTCTAAGGTGATTCCTTAGAATCAAGAATTCACATGTGGAGAGTGATGGACCTCGTGGGATGATAACTGTTACCCTCCCCAGTACTTAGCAAGCTCTCCTGAAAAGCTATCAGCAGCTTTAAAATCAAAACTAAAAATCATTTCTACCCTCACACCAGGGTACCCAGAATGGAGGGAAGTCAGAGGGCCATACCCCCCCCACACATTTTTAGGATGATTTTGCCACTTCTACCTCCACACCTCATGCCACAATTACCCAACATACAGTTCAGAGTTTCAGAGGCAGCTAGCAGCTAGGCACTAGTTTCTAATGGATTCCTAAAGATATGCATCGCTCTTGAGGGAGGAGAAGTGTTTGTGGACTACACCTGCTGCCTCTTCTATGAGAGGCAACCATCCCCTGCACCAGAATATTTGTGAGGGAAGCACACAGGGGTACTTTCAAGTACTCCTTTCCCTGGTTCCAGTCTTATTCTGGAAGGGTACAATTGACTCGGTTACAGTGCATACTACCACTCTTAGGCACACGTCATTGCCCTCTCACAGGATAGTTGCTTCTCTCTGAACCTAGCTTCTCTTGTGTAGTCAAGAGAGGGGAGGAGGGAAGGAACATTTCCTATGATCTACCCTGTGGGACAGGGAATTCCTGTGGTCCTGAAGGTCTTTTTTATCTGCTAGTTTCATCTTCTCCCACCCCACTTTCCACATGCACTCCTTTAGGTCACAAATGCTTATCCCCTGAGTGCAGGAGTTCAATAATTCTGAGACTGGTTTCAGGAAATGCATTAAAGTTAAATTATTAATCAAAACACATTCTAGTTAGTTTCCTTGAGAGTACTTAGAAGCAACCAGGGAACCAATATTTTCCTTAGCTGGTATCTATTGTTAGACCTCATGATACTCGAGGCAGCCCCCACCCCAGTGTTTTTCAGGGCAGAGTGATTACATCTCATTGCTCAAGGACTGTGAATAGCTTTCAGTATCCCAGAAGAGTAATATCTTCTCCTGATGAAATCTGCATGATTACCAAGATTGATTCATGCATTTCTGAGTGAAAGACCCTTAAAAGTTATTAAAATTCTCATATGTCAAGGTCTCATTTCAAGAGACAGAGTTTTACCAGATACCAGAAGAACATGTTAAACTATACAGATTATCCATTGGCATATTACAGATGCAATTCCAATTCAATAATACATTATTAGCATAACAAACTATGAGTGTTCCCAAAGGGGAAAAGTCGCAGAAAGTGTGTTTATCAGACACACACAATTCAAACAGGATAAAGTTTTGAGAGTCCAGACACATCAATTAACCATTCTGCTGAAGTTGTTGGAACTGGAAGCATATATAATGGAGAACACTGCTACTGGATGTCAAGAATACTAAGTTATAAGTGGTAACTAATATTGTCTTTGACTAACTAAACTGGGAACACAGTCTCTGCAGGAATGCCCTCATCCTTTTATGTGTTTCACTAGCATAATCATCTCATCCATATTGACAGTAGGATTAGAGGTACACCCATTGGTCAATTGGAAGCTAATTTATGAAGTTGATAGTCTATTACATAGTACTTTTAAAAAAGTTGCTTCCTAATCCTGAAGAGTATGTATTAAATTGAAAAAGTGGTCCAGGTTTCAGGTACGTGCTGATAAAAGGTAAAACCTCAGTTATGATGTGCTGAAAATATTCAAAATAGCAGAAACAATTGGAGATTTAAGTGGAAGAAAACACACAGAAATGTCTTGGAATTTGTTTATCCACAAATCTTCTCAATTACATGCTCTAAATAGAATTCCTCCATTATCAAATATTAAATAAGATCTCAATAGGATGGTCGGAACTACTACTTTCACTGTGGGAAAGAAAGATTTAATTAAGATGAAGGGCTTCCCAAGTCTATTCATTCTGAAGTGCAAAAATGCCACTATGCAAAAAGTAATAGCTTCATATTCAACAAATCAGTTCCTTGTGTGTATACAGAGTTCTAGCTATTCACTTGGATTAAAGAATGATTTTTCCTGCTTTTTAACTCCTCTGCACAGCCAACGGAGCTATGAGACAGATAGAGTCTATTCCTTCTTGTGCATCACTAAGCCCCAAATACCAGTCATGCTGAAGGCAACAGGCTCACACACGTGTAAACAAGTACATAATTTGTCCTGCATGATCTTTATTACTGGTGACAATGCATACAAAAAGAAGCAAGCTTGACTTTCTGATCCTAAGTTAGGATGCCCAAGTTCACCGCTGCGGCCCAGAACTTGCTCAAGGACTGTGAATAGCTTTCACAGCTATTCACCAACAGTTGTGCAGATCTGATTTTCCATCCAGCACAGGTAACATTCACACTAGCCACCACATTGGAAAAGACTGAAAATTAAACTGAGATCCACTGATACAGTTTTTTATATTAGTTCTAAATCGCTATTAAGGTTATGCTATGTACATATTAATTACATATTGGGATCCCAGTCTTGGCTATTAATACATTATACAGCCAAACAAGTTTCACAGTGGAAACAAAACTTCAAGAGGGAGCAACACAAACAATGGGTACATCTACACTTCAAGCTGGAGGTGTCAGTTTCAGCTTAAGGAGACATACCTGCACTAGCTCTGACTGAGCTGGTGTGCTAAAAATACAGTGTAGCCGCAGTGGCGGGAGGGAATAGCCACCCTGAGTACAGTCTCATCCAAGACGCTACATAAGAACTCAGCTGAGAACTTAGCCCCTCCCTCCATCCTGGCTACACTTTTATTCATTTGTTATAAGGCTGGCGATTAATTGTAGTTAAGTCATGTGATTAACTCAAAAAAAACCTAACGGTGATTAATCACAGTTTTAATCGCATCATTAAAACAATAGAATAGCAATTGAAATGTATTAAATATTTTGGATGTTCTTCTACATTTTCATATAAATTGCATTCTGTGTTGTAATTTAAATCAAAGTGTATATTATTTTTATTACAAATATTTGCACTATAAAAATAATAGTATTTTTCAATTCATCTCATACAAGTACTATAGTGCAATCTCTTTGTTTTAAAAGTGCAACTTAAAAATGTAGACTTTTTGTGTCACACAACTGCACTCAAAAACAAAACAATGTAAAACTTCAGAGCCTACAAGTCCACTCAGTCCTACTTCTTGTTCAGCCAATCTGACTGGTGGTATCTAACTCAGATAATGAAAATTAACATGAGTCGGTCCACACTACCTTGGATCATTATCAAGCAGAACCTGTCATCAGCATGGATGCATGTCCCCTGGAATGGTGGTTGAAGCATGAAGGGGTATACAAATGTTTAGCATATCTGGTACGTAAATACCTTGCAGTGCTGACTACAACAGTGCTATGCAAATACCTATTCTTACTTTCTGGTGACACTGTAAATAAGAAGTAAGCAGCATTATCTCTTGTAAATGTAAACACACTTGTTTGGGAGATTGGCTGAACAAGAAGTAGGACTGAGTAGACCTGCAGACTCTAAAATTTTTACACTTTTTTTGTGCAGGTTTTGTTTGGTACATAATTCTGCATTTGTAAGTTCAACTTTCAAGATAAAGAGACTGCACTACAATACTTGTATTAGTAGAATTGAAAAATGCTATTTATTTTGGGTTTTTTAAATGCAAATAATTGTAATAAAAATGAAGTGTCAGAGTGAGCATTGTACACTTTGTATTCTGTTTGGTAATTGAAATCCATATATTTGAAAATGTGGAAAACATCCAAAAATGTTTAAATAAATGGTATTCTTTTATTAACAGTGCAATTAATCATGCAATTAAATGCAATTAATTTTTTTAATTGCTTAACAAGCCCTAATTTGTTAACATCATTCAAACATTTTCCTCAGGCAATATCACGAACCATCCTTTACTTTCACAACAGAATTGAATTTTCCTTCCCCCATCTCTCCTGTATCCATAGCAGGTCAGATCCTAGGGCACTGTGCTGAGGGAAGACTGGAGTCTTCAGCCAGCACACATGCTCTTTTATCCACATTTTTGCCTCCTTGGGGAGTACAGAGGCACATTTTCTTAGAAAGGGATAACAAGTTGTTTCTGAAGCTAAACAATGCAAAATCCACTCTCGCTTAGGTTTATAAAGTAGCATGGATTGGCCTTTAACCCACACTGTGGCATTTTATCCACAGAGAGTAGAGGGGGAAACAAAGGATTAAAAACTGGTTAAAACTTGCATGTAGGAACATAGGTTAACACAGTGGTCACCAACCAGTCGACCGCGATCATCTAGTCGATCGTAGAGGATCTCCCAGTTGATCATGAATTCTGACAGCACAGTGAGGCGGCCGCTAAGACAGGCTTCCTGCCTGCCATGACCCCATGTCACTCCCGGAACCGGCCATCCCAGCCCTGGGAGCAGGAGGGCAGGGGTCTCCCTCTGTGTGCTGCTCCTGCCTGCAAGCACCGCCCCGCAGCTCCCAGTGGCCGGGAATGGGGAGCTGTGGCCAATATGAGCTGCAGGGCCGGTGCTTGAAGAGAGGGGCAATGTGCGGAGTCACATGCCGCCCACCTCCCACCCCACAGGGGCACATTGGCCCCTTTGGGGAGTGGCATGGGGCCGGGTTAGGCAGGGATCCTGCCTTAGCGACAACCATGCTGCACCGCTGACCGGGAGCCACCAGAGGTAAGTGCTGCCCGGCAGGAGGCCACACTCCAAGCCCCAGCCCTGAGTCTCCTTCCAGAGCCAGCACCCCATACTCCCTCCTGCACCCCAAACACTGTGTCCCAGCCCAGAGACCCCCCTGCACTGCAACTCCCTCCCAGAGCTTGCAACCCTCACCCCCTCCTGCAACCCAACCCCCTGCCCCAGGATCAGCCCAGAGCTCCCTCTCACATTGCAAACCCCTCAGCTCAAGCCCAGAGCCCACATCTCCTCCCAAACTGCTAATCCAGCTCAGGCAAAATGAATAAGGGTGGGGGAGAGAGAGTAAAGGAGAGAGGGGAGCAGGGCTTTGGGGAAGGAGCAGGGCCTCGAGGAAGGGCTGGGGTAGATCCTAGGTTGCCCTGACACATTAAAACACCTACATTTTTGAAGACACATACAACAAAGTTTTCTTTGAAATGCAAGTTTCTGTAGTATTTCCTTTTAAAGTCTCTCTTATTTTGAGTTCAGCCACCACAAATTTATCAGCAATGTTATTTTCAAAAATACGCTTCAACTGTATATAAATTGTTGTAAAAAATATCAAATTAATTTTAGTCATCACTGCAAACATGCTCCTAGGATACTTTCATCAATATTCTGTTAGAGGTGTCAAATCCTATGCATCAAATCAGTTGAGTACAATAGCTGCTTTTAACTATGAACCACATTAAAACTTCAGAAGACAGCCCTATATATGTAAGAAAAAAATAAAAAGGTACACCTTTAAGTTACATCTATGCATGGAGCAGACAATCTAGTCCAATACCACTACCTTTTAAACTGGTCTTCGCATATTTTTCTGCATTTTTCCCCTCCGGCAGTATATGTTACAAAAAGAAAAAAATGCAGTGTGTGTGACTATGAAATACATGTGAAATAAGGCAAAAGTAAATCAAGTTGTGGTGATACAGCTTGTTTCAAAATGTGTGTTCTTTAACTTAAGTGTTTTATTTCTCTTCAACAACGGTAATTCAATAGTCCTTTAGTATATAAATATTATTGAGGCCTATACCCGCTTTAATAATTTATGTTTCAGAAACAGTGTCTCTTACATAACACTTTAATACTTACCTCGGAATATCTGAGGCTTTGGTTGCAATTTTAAATCAAACTCCAAGCAGCATTTTTCTTACTTTGCCTTCCTGTAAATTTCTATCATCATCTATGGAAATATTTTTATCCATTTATGTTTGTATGATGAAATCAACATTTATCAACATTCACTGATAAAAATCTAATCCTTCCAAGACTAACTACACATACCCAGTCTAGCCTAGTGACACAGCACTGTGCAACTCAAAGCTCTGGGGATGGAAAACTTGTCAATTAAAAACAAACTGCTAAGGGCAATGAGCAGCTGCTAACCACTTCCACAAGCTAAAAGAAAAAATTACATTGTGCCATGGAACTTTACTGATTTCCCTCAATACCCTTCCACCCCCACAAAGAAAAGGCCTACAGTGCAATTTCAGATTTTCTTAGAGCAATTTTCCTTGAGCCAGTCTCAATAAATTCTCTATCGACTACAAGAGTACTTCTCTCTAACAATATTAATTGCAAGGCGGAGACTCCCTTAGTTAACACAGCTCAAGATTCAGCTTTCCACACCAAAACCTTCAGAAGGCACTCTGATAGGTCAGAGTGGATTTTGGTTTGTGATTTTTTTAAGAGGTACCAGGTGAGATGTAGAGAACTATATGCAGGTCTCTTTGACTTCCAATTATCCAGGTTGTTCACATTTTTCTGTGCAAGATATAAGGCAGAGATTGGCAACCTTTGGCACACGGCCTGCCAGGGTAAGTCCCCTGGTGGGCTGGGCCTGTTTGTTTACCTGCCGCATCCACAGGTTCAGCCGATTGTGGCTCCCACAGGCCGCCATTCGCCATCCCAGGCCAATGGGGGCTGCGGGAAGCAGCATGAGCTGAGGGATGTGCTGGATGCCTGGCTGGCCACATGCCAAAGGTTGCCAATCCCTGGTATAAGGGATCAATCCTGCTTCTAAATAAGGGCTTGATCTTGAGATGTGTTAAGCACTTCCTGCAGCTCCCACTGACTTCAATCGAAGCTGTGGGTGCTGTGTGCCTTGCAAAGTCAAACCCTAAACCTGTAGCGAAAACTCCAACTGACTTCAGTGGTAGCAGGATCTGAGCTTAAATGACAGGCCCTTTTGATGTATGCATTACAAGAATGCAGTCCCTCAGTATTTTCTCTAGAGAACTGTAGGTCACCTTTAAGGGTAATGGAGGGAAAAGATGTGGATTTAAGAGGGCAGAATCAGCAGTGAGAGGTTTGGGGATAAATGTACACATTATCTCCAGCAGATAATATGGTAGCGTCATTTGATAATTGTTGTAAAAGGTTTTCTGGGTCTGCTGTAATCATGCAAATTCAACTCAAGATGATTCACAAAGGAATGACTAAATGTGTAGTGACAATCTCATTTGCAAGGTTTTCATCGAAGCACCTTTTGTCCCAACCTTACAAGTATAATTGCTATAGCCTCTGGTATTTCCCCATAAAAAACAAATTAAAAAGTTTTAATGAAATAAGCAATCTTGTTCCAACATACCGAGGCACAGTTACCATTGCTTAATATCCCACTGCTAATACCAATAGCTGATACATGAAGCGGGGTATGGAGTAGCTCCCTTTGATGGACCCAGACAGCCAGTTAGCTGTAAAATCCCTCTTGGTCTCTTCTCTGCTTGCTTTACCTGTAAAGGGTTAACAAGCCCACAGGTAAAAGAAAAGAAGTGGGCCCCTGACCAAAACTGCCAATGGGAAGGTAGAACTTTTTAAAATTGGGGAGGGGGGGGGGACTTTCCCTTTGTCTGTTGTTCTCGGGGCTTTAGGGACATGGAACAGGAATGCTATAAGCAAGAATGTTGTGCAAGGTTTGAACCAGGTATGAAAAAGTATCTTCCATACCTAGAAGAAATAATTTGGATATGGAAAGTTTAGTTAAACACTATCAGGTTTATTTCTTATTCTGACTTGTGGATCTCCTCTGTGCTAACCCGATGCTTTTGTTTCCTTGTAACCTTTAAGCTGAACCCCCAAGAAAGCTATTTTGGGTGCTTAATTTTTGTAATTGTTTCTTTTAAAATCTAGCAAAAAGCCTAAGATCCAGATGTATTTTCTTTCTTTTTGTTTTTAATAAAAATTACCTTTTATAAGAACAGGATTGGATTTTTGGTGTCTTAAGAGGTACGTGAGTATGCCGTTTGATTAGCTATGGGGAACACCTGATTTCTTTTGTTTTATTTCTCAGCTCTTGCCCGAGGGGGGAAGAAGAAAGTGCTGGAGGGTACCCCACAGGAGGAATTCTCAAGTGCCCCTTCCTGGATTCAAGGATTTTTTGTTTGTTTTTTGTATTTGGGTGGTGCCAGCATTTACCAAGCGAAGGTCAGAGAAAAGCTGTAACCTTGGGAGTTTAATACGAGCCTGGAGTGGCAAGTATTAATTTTCAGAATCCTTGCGGGACCCCACTTTCTGCACTTGGAGTGACAGAGTGGGGATTCAGTCTTGACACCAACCATCTCCTAAAAAACAAATGAATCAAAGGAATGCTAAATAATTCTTTACCAATGATACAGCTTCCTTCACCTCCCCCTTCATGCCAGAATGCACAAGTATACAAATGAATGTATGTCCAATCGTGAACAAGCTGTCTGGACAGAATGGGCAGCACGGGACAACCTGATCAAGTTTATTTAATATGCCTAGAGAGCTGTAGTGTCATTGGAATTAAGTTTTAAATCATTACAATTTAATCTTGACTTTTGGTTCCCAAACCTGTCAATAAATGTAACAGATGATTCCTCAGACTACAGAGTGAGACATAGTCATCTTTTAAGTAGTGAGGATAGGTATAAACAGGCAGTTTGTTTGCTGTGTTATATACGCTGTATTGCACAGTTACCTTGCAGCAATACCCTTCAGTTCTGACTCATCGTAAATAAAAATGTATTCCATTTGTTCACATTTCTTCCCAATCCCTTCACATTTTGAAGATGGAATTCAGTTAGGCTGTTAACAACACACTTGGAGAGGAAAAAATATTGACATTCATATTCTAGCCTTCTGTTATTAAAATTGGACTCAGCCTGCACACAACTCCACATCTCCATTAGGCAAACACACTGCAGTTGATTTACAAATATGAGTGCTAGCATGAGAGTTCATTAGATTTTTTTGAATGTATTATCCTGATGTCACTTCAACTATCATGCTTGTTTGTATGCAAAGACAATACATTTACAGTCAATAGCTATCTCCTTCCTGATGATTAAATTAAGAGCACAATGGAGGATTAATATTGTAGGAGTGTAATTTTTTTTTTAATACTAAGGCAGTGAACTTCAGAATGGTTTTCAATTGACTGGATCTACCCAAATGAATCACATCAACCTTTAAGGTATCGCAATACTTTTTAGGTTTTTATATTGACATTTTAAAATCATATCATGGTCCTTTTAGGAATGTGAAACATTTTTTTAAAAGCATGCAGACAGCACTGTGGGAAAGCTTGTAATCTTCAAAAGTGATGTGCTGCTAATTCACCACTTCTGAAGAGCTTCGTAATGGGGAAGAAAGAGATTGAAATTGCTATCATTCACATAGACCCACTTTTCTTCTCCTGCTACTGCTTTCCTACAAGTACTCCCACAGATTCTTATATTATTTAAAATGTTCATATATGAAGTGACACCCTTACCCTATTAGCACCTAAGATCCACTACCTTTTTTTAATTAATTCACCAACTTCAATTTCTTCTAAGTAAATTTTGAGGTCATTTACTTCAAGTATTGTGTTAAGACACAAAAACAACCTTATTGTGCAAATAAAACCTTCATGTTTTTCACATCTAACACATTATGACCCTTCCATATTTCTTCATAATTGTAACAACCACTGAAATGAATCCACTATTGTTCTACCACAAAAGTTAAAAATAGGACCAGATCCCCAGCTAATATGTCAACATAATTCCACTGACGTCAATGAAGCTATTCTAATTTATACCAGTCAAAGGTCTGGCCCAAAAATCAATAGAATGGATTTGCTTGCTTTTATAAACATAAAGTTTCTTTAGATCTCAAAATCAATTCCCAACTTTTTCTTTTTTAAACCAAGACTCCTTAAAGCTATCTTTATAAAAAGCATGTAAGTCCCAGATACACGCGCATTTAGAGTAGTACTTTTACTTTTGTTTAAACAGCGGGTCACCATTAATGTTTGTTTGTGTACCATACAGCAAAAAAATACTGTCCTCCTCTAATCACAAGAGGGAAAGAAAGGATTTTCAAACTACAAAATAAGATTTTATTCTGACAGGTTCCACATCAGCAACACCTTTAGCCAGCTCTGGGCCTTCTCCTTGGTCACCAGAACTAAAGGCCTACTCCTGAAAAGCAGTAAGCACTCAGCTCTCTCTCTGGAAGCAGATTAATTACCAAAGTTTCTCAGTGAAACAGCCTATGCTACTCTATATGGCACAAATCTTAGCCCAAGTCTTCAGTCAGAGGTCGTCTGCACAGGAGGGTACCCAAATGACTTCTTGTTGGCCTCATCAGGAGTTGGTACTCCTCAGCAACTCTCAGGACATGAAGGTTTCATATTCATTGGCACAGAAACATTTATGTAAACCCCAGTGATGCCTGTCAATATCTTAGAATGTTCTTGTTTCACCCACAGGGTCAGAATTTGTAGTATTTGGTACAAAACAACTCACATGCCTGTGAACATGCATCACATTCAATGTCAATGAAGACACAGTTCCTTGAAGCCCAGACAGCCTCTTTGATTTCTTCCAGTTATAAGAGCTTTACTGAGTTATGAGTAACCATCAATTTTATGATTTCAAAAAGTGTGAAGAAAATGTTGATTGTGCTCTTCATCACATCTGCCACTTCTCAGATATAGACTGAGGAGGAGAAACAGTGGTTAAAATATGGATGCCCTCATTTTTTCAGAGTCAACAGGTGCCCAAGAATGGGCCTGTATTTAGCTATAGTTTAGCTATCCCAGAAGCCCCGTTACAAAGACATCACACTAGGAAGTGGCATCCCCGGGGCAACCTAACTACCAGAGTGAAATTTGTCAGCAAGTGTCATCATAGGGTAGGCAGCATCATGGCCATTCCAAAGAGCACTTATCTCTAGATCAATTAACTGAGTGGGAAGGGGAAGGGACCAGGACACCCAATTCTGCAAGACAGCAGACCAACTATACTCCCACATAACACACACGCTCTAGACCAACAGGTGAGGTGTATGTAGATGCCCAAATTCTGGATTAATAAGTAAGGATGCAGGCACACACCAGGACAGGAACCAATGCCATTTTCTCCCCATTATCCCTCTTAAGTACACACATAAAAGCAAAGGGGAAAAAATTTAAGTGCTACCCCGCCACACACAACCACAGTAGAAAAAATGGGAGGCAGGTAGAAGAGTGGGCATCCCCTCATCCACCCCCCAAAAAAATAAGTGACTAAGTTGCTGCCCGAGGAAAGAGGGTAAATTTCGAGAGTGGGTCAAGGACAGCTCCAAACTTCTCACTTCACAGTGGAAGTCAGGCCATTTTAGCTGCTGGGAAGCCCCTTTAAACATCACAGAAAAATCAACAGAAACTGTAAGCTGTTTCTACTCAGATCTGTATAGGAGATTATTTTCTGTGTTCCCCTAAGAAGAGACAGAGAGTGGGTTTTCTTCTTGCATTTCAATTCTGCCAAATTTTTAAATGAGGGTCCTTAATTTTTACATCATCCCCTCAACATTGTAACAAGGTCAGCTGCATTCTGAGGGAAAGGGATTGTTAGTGAAACTGTGGGTCATACATTATAGTCAGTGTTGAACTTTTCTGACCGTGAAGAAGATTTTTAATGGAAAGATGTAGAATGCAGAGGAGATATTCCCCACCAGACTGTAACTGTTTTACAATAGATTATAATTAGGATGCACTATCTGAGCATCCCTTTAAAAAAAAAATCTACATGAAAAGCAGAATAGATTAGATGCAATTTAAAAACACATTTCAGTTAGTTAAGAGTGTTACATTTCTCTAAAGCTTTTTAGTTCACTTCTTCTGCCTTCTACCCACTTATTTACAGCAGAAGCCCAGAAGAGCTGGAAAAGAACTGGATCCTTTAATATTAACCAAAAAGCAGAACATGAGAAGAAAAGCTGGAATTGATCATGCAAATATCTCCTCTGCTGCTCTCACACATCTGTACTGCGGGGACACCTACTTTGAAGCCCAGAAAAAAAAATAAAATAAAGGAACAGGTTTTCTCCATCTGGCTATTCATTTGGCATGTTTGAATGCACAAGGCTAGTATTAGTGTTTAAAGTGTTGCTTTGGTAGGCAAAAAAAAAAAAAAATTGTGGAACAGCTCCACAGAAGGTTAATCCTGCACATATGACTATTCAAGTATTAACCAAAGGACTGTGCAACTTAATCAGATCAGTTCATTGAGAGGCTGTGCACTGCAAACAATAAATTCCTCTCCCCTCCAATAAATAAGGCAGAGGCTATTGAAGGTCAAGCCAGAGGGGGGAGTATTTGTGCAAAATAGACAGAAGCAGACTGGCTCTAGAATGCGAAAAAAATATTGCCCTTGAAGTAGGTACGTATAGATTATCTACTGACTAAAGACTTGTCTACACTGGGGATTTGTTCTGATTACAGGCACCAGTGTCCTGACACCAGGATATCCACAGAGGTACGAGCTCTCAGGCAAAGCAGCCCTTAGCGCTATTACAGCTTTCACAGTAGTGGCAAAATAATCTATGGTGCTCCAGTGTCACATTCAATAGTACTCTGACCAAAGGGACGGAATCTGTATTTCATTTAAAAGAGGGTGAGGGGGATGAGACACATTTGGAGGAAAATCCAATCTGCCTATTTGGGAGGTCTAAATGAGTTAGACCCAGGCAGGCAAAATGATCTGCAAAATACAGTACTTGAGCCAATAGTGAATCATTTTAAGGCAGCTATTTAATATCCCCACCCTTGACAGTCCTCTGGAGTGTAGGAGAATACAAAGGCTTACCAGCCTTGGTAGGTATTGTGTACTTATCTTCAGATGGCTGGGATATAATGAACTCCAACACCTGGAAGCTGCCCTGGATCAAGAGATTTAATCAACGGATCCAGGAGGAAGCAAAAGGAAATCTCTGGACACAGCAGGGTGAAGCTGGGTCAGGCTGACCATAAAGATAGTCAGAGGAGGATTTGATTTAAAGGATTTCCCACTCTCTAACTAAGCTAAGGGGAGCCTACTTCAGTGGGCTTAGCAGACTGTCTAGATGAGGTATGGTATGCAAACCCCATCTTTTATTTCAATCTGATGTTCTCTCTATTTTTAATAAATCTGGGAGGTGGGGGTATTCAAAAATTTTCCCCTCCCAAAAATAAGGGGAAATTGTTTTTAAAAAAGGTGGTCATGGGGAGGGAGGGAAGGAAGGAAGAGGGCAGGGAGGGAGAAAGGACAGCCACATCTGCCAGAAATTAAATCAAAGATTTCTAAAAAAAGTCAGACCTAATCTATTCAGGTTTTCCCTCTTCTGAGAAACATTACCCATTCTGTATCTGCCAGGTCAGCCAAGTCGCTGTTTCAAGCTTCTATCCCTGGAGGCCCTCTGCTCTTCCATCTGAACAACACGAGTCATTTGGCTACAAAACTGCTGTGTAGAACCAAGCTCTCTGCAAGCTGGAGAGTTTCCAGTATGATGGCATATACCCCAAAACACAGTTAGCAGATACCTCATTCATAAATCTTGTTTTTAAGCATAATTTTGTGACTAGCAGACTGCCCCCCCCCCCCAAAAAAGCAACGTCCTTCAACCTTTAAGAAGATATAGAAAAGGCACGAGGTTTTTCTAAAGATTAACCTTCCCCACCATTCATGGCCTCGGTCATATAGGGCAAAGACAGAGGCCTCTTCTCCCATTAAGAGATAACACAAAGGACTGGTGCAGGCAAACACAAAGGAAAAAGCAGGAGCAAATTTTAACAGTCAGCAAGGTCAGCAAATGCTGACTGGGCATCTCCAATGACAGAGGAACAAAAAGTGGGCCCCAGTGCAGGTTTTATTGTGGGCCTTAACATACTATCACATTCAAATCAACTCACGCTTCCCCACACTTGATCCTTTTTCTGCACCCCTGCTCTGCTCCCCATCCTCCAGCTCCATGATGTGACTAGAGCCCTGTGTGGATACAAAATTTGTATCTGCATCTGATCTGGGATCTGCAAACATGGTCCAAGGATATCCACAGATTTGCAGGGCTCTAGCCGTGATGTCTGCTCCCCCCAACCCAGGCCCTGCACCACTGCTGCTACCACCAGAGCTAGAGCCAGAACCTCTATGGAAAGCAGCATGGCTGTTCCTGCTGCCCACATCTGACTTTGCTCAGGCAATGGAAGAGGAGGCTCTGCCATGTGGCAGTCCCACTAATCAGAATTTATGGGAGAGCCACCATTTTGCAGGCCCATTCAGTGGGCGGTGGGAATCAGCGCATTGCTCTTCCTAGAAGTTCCAGCAGACCGCAAATAATGGCAGCAGCTTGCGCTGAGCCTGCACTGTGTGGCCAAGCAGCCCTGAGCCTGCAGGGGCCCTCCAAGAAATAGCAATAGTACTAAAAATATTGCTTGACAGTCAGAACTTCAGCTACTTTAGGTCCCCTTCCACAGCCACCATGAAGTGCTGGAGAGTAACAACTGTGGTATTTATTTGAGCATAAGTAAGTTAATTGCCAGACATAACACAACGTTTGCCCAACATATCAGTGATATCAAGAGAATCAAATATATAACTGTCTTGTTCAAGTATGTCTTTTATTCAGGAGGCGTATACTTAATAGTTGCAAAGAAGCTAAGTTTTGTTTTGTTTTTTTACTGTCATTGCAGATGCAACCACAGATATTAGCCATGTTGACCAAATGGCTATTTTACTTTGCTTTGTTAATATTGATCACACTGAAGGATGAGTATATATAAAGGACATTTTGTTAGCTTTGGGCAATAAGTGAGGCAGATGCTGCATCCTTGTGTGATTGTTGTGATAGGTTCCCCTGGAGTGCCACTTGAAACTGGGGTACTACTGAGCCTACCTGTCCCACCAGCATGGGCTCCCTTCACACTATATTGCTGAGGCAAGCCAGCCAAGCCCTCAGGCTTCAGACTGCACTTTACCAGCACACACACACAGGTAGGGACACATCCAGCTGTTGTAACATGCAAACAGGCTTTCTGATTAGCCCCTGCATGGGAAGGCTTCAGCCAAGGAACTGCCCAGATACTCAAGTGCACACCACCCTCTGGAGTGGAAACCCAAAATTATATTGTCTTGCACTGCACAGAGAACTGTACAGAGTAAGCTCACTGAAATTTGTCCCCTCCTTCAATGTGGAGGAAGATATGCACAGCTTTTCTCCCAGCCCTACCCCCACCCCCCCAGTTATGAATTCTACAAACTGGTTTTAGAGAAAACAAAAACAAGTTTATTAACTACAAAAGGTAGATTTTAAGTGACTGTAAGGGATAGCAAACAACAGATCAAACCAGATTACTTAGCAAATAAAAATAAACATGCAATCTCATCTTAGATAATAAAGAAACCCATTACAAGTAGTAATTCCTCACACTAAATGTTGTTTTAGGCAGATTGAAGAGATTCTTGAAGGCCAGCTGCACTGACCTGCAGCTAAAAACTTCAGATATTTCATTCACAAGCTAGACACCCTTCCAACCTCAGCTCAATCCTTCTCACCCCCCACCTTTGTCTTTGTTTTAGATGTTTTCAGCAGTCATCCGAGAAGGGGTTCAGTGAAGAATGAACCACATTGAGGTCACTCCCTTGCCTTAACTAGATTTTGCATATGGTGGGAACCCTTTGCTTCCAAATTTAGTTCCCACGCCAGTCAGTGGAAAAACACTGGTATTCCAAGATGGATTCCAGTACCAGATGACTTGATCACATGATCCTGCAGCCATAACTCAAAGTCTGTTTGCAGCATCCCCAGGCAAGCTTCTCTGCGGGTGATAAACATCTTCTGAGACCTACTGTTCTCTCTAATGGCTCTTCCTCACAGCGAGCCATTTAGACTGATTGCATTCTGTCTGATGGCCATTCCTCGGGTATAAACACACTTGTAACTGATACACAGTCAATATTCCTAACTTCAGATACAGAAATTATACATGCATACAAATAGGAGAATCATATTCAGTAAATCATCTTTCCAATGATATCTCACATGCATTTTCTTGCACATAATACATCTTAGTTATGCCATAGTCACATCACAATATCTCTGTGAAGAACCAGTTAACTAATGTTTTCATCTACAAGTACAGATTAGACTCCAAATACTTGTCTGGATAGGGATATAGTGGAGCCAGTGTTATGGTGAGACCTCATCGAGGATTGTAAGCAAAAATGGGAGAATATCTTTCAGGCAAGGGAGACAGAGTGTATGCACTTGTAACCCCTGCTAACTCGGAGTGGCACTCTGTCCCCCTCTAGTGGTGGCTAGGCCAACTAGACATGGGTGAGAATGTTATAGCCTTAGCTAACAGAGATGTCTTGAAACTCATGCATTGATTCCGGAGGCCCCAGGTTTGATCCCAGTTGCTGACGCCCCCCTGTGGGTTGGCATTACAAGTGGTGGCCTGTTTGGGGAATTCATGCAATTCAACTAGGAAAGTTTCTGAAGCTCAGGGACATGCTTCTCTGCCCTAGTTTTGGTGCATGCTGATGAAGACTGTAGTGGGGCGGACTGCCCCACTCCCTGGGAGGATGGGCTGTGGCAGGCCAGAGAGCCTGCGCAGCCCGGGAGCCAATCAGAAAAGGGCTTATGGGGAGCCAATCAGGGCCAGGCTTACCCATATATAAAGGCTGCCCAGAGCAGGAATGGTCAGTCTGTCCCAGGCCTTTGACAGGGGAAGGTCAGTCTCCAACGGGGAGACTAGCACCGCGGACAGCGCAGTGCTGGGCAGGCTCAGGGAGGCTAGAAAGCTCTAGCCCATAGCTGCCAGGCTGCAGGCCCTGAAGGGAAGGGTCTAGCGGGTGCAAGGGGCCATAGGGGAAGCGGCCCAGGGGAACAGACAGAGGAGGGGAAAGAAAGAGGACAGCAAGGCTGACACCAGAGGGTCCCTGGGCCGGGACCCAGAGTAGAGGGCGGGCCTGGGTCCCCCCCTTCCTCCTTGCAGTACACCCAGCCATTGGCCGTAGGGAGCGGCCATTATAGACTACGCCCGATCCCTGACGAGGGATTAGACTTTGGGGTGTGTGGTTGCATATGGTGGGTGGAGTGTCGGACTGCTGATCATCGATCCCTGGAAGGGGGCCCAGAAGGACTAAGGGACACTGCCGGAGGGCAGTGGCCTCGAAAAGGATGCCACTGAGCAGGGAGCAACATGGGTCCAGCGACAGCAGCGGAGAGCAGAGGGCAGGACAATGGATGGGACAACACCAGGAGGGGGCGCTCCACTGGAATCGAGCTAATTCCCGAAATCACCAGCAGGAGGCGTCGCAGGTGGTGAGTCCCAACCTGTTTACAAAGACCAGTTCAAATTTCTTCACAAATCTGTGGGAAGCATATATATTTTACCACTTCTCACCATCAATGGGAAAAACTAATTATGTTTAAAAATAATTTTTCTTCAAACTCTTGCTCAAGAGACAGAACAGTTTTGCAAAGGGAAGAAGAACTTGATGATGCTCTTCAGGTCCCTGAAGAAGTTGACAGGATTGACGCAGCCGATGAAATCTAAAAGGCTTCTGAAGAACGAAGGAGACCTTTAAATCCAAAGGTATGCTGCAAGACTAAATGGGCAGCTTGAATGAAAACCACCAAGGCAATGCTAGTAAATTTTCAGAGTATAATTGAAAAGCAACCTGTCTTTGATGGCTTGAATGTTTTTTCTCAATCTGTTATAGTGGATAAGATCTTAGTTATCATGGCTGCAGCCTCTGAAATCCTTCAAAGAAAATTAACCTGTTCCAAGTCCTCTGGATATTTGAGTGCACAGTGAAACCACTCAGGTGAACTCAGATCTGAAGAAAAGTATGAGGAAATTACAAAAGCATCTCAGAGCAGGTGAGAAGCAATGGGTTTTGAAAATGCAAACTATCCAAGCCACAAGAAGAGAGATGTATGGTGCATGGATGATAAATTTTCACAAAATTCTGTGTTAAAAGCAAAGGATAACCATCAAAGGAAACATTCAAGGTCTTAAACAATATGACTGACAAAACTAAAGTCTCAGTGAGAGGAATTTCAAGAGGTATCTACTCTATTTCCTCCATCCCAGGCAACTTTAAAATCTAACTTTGACTCTTCTAAAGGCAGGACTTTTTAAACTCATGGGGGTAAATACTCAATTTTCTTTAGACTTTGTTTACAAAATTATGTATTTCAAGATGTAATATTTACAGAGGGCATGGAGATGTTCATTGCATCACTTGGAATCCAGAGCTATTTTAGTGTTAAGTTCTCTTGATGTTTTACCAGAAATGGAACTGTGCTGACTTTAAGGCATGTCAAAAACTACATGCATTCAACACTATCACAGACACCACTGAGTGACCTTGCTCTCCTTGCAATTGAGAAAAACAAAACACAGCAAGATTGGAGCTGAACAGCATCACAGAACAATTTGAAAACGAAAAGTGTTGCTGTGGTACGATGTTCCAATAATTGGAAATATGCAAGCCAATGCCAGTTGGGTGAGATTTCACTTTTCATTAGGCCTGTGATTTTTTTTTTTATCTAAATTTTCATCTTTAAAAAAGCCTCAGGAGACATGACCCTTGGGTCCATGCTGCATGTTTTCTGACAATGCTCTGACCTTTAAATCTGCCCCCCGAGAGAAACTGGATGATTGAGGAGTGAAATCTGCAGTGCAAGTGACCAGTATGAATCTATAAGCAACACCAGAAAATGTGTTCCAACCTGGGAAAAGTGCTATGAAAGACAATGAGAATGTATCTACATATTGCATGAACAGATCCATTGAGCTAACAAGGTGTGGAGTAAACATCACACTACTACATGGGGAAGACGACAGCATGGTGTCTACACCCAGCAAGAGAGAGAAGCTTGGTCTGGGTTTTACTTTTCAAAGAATACATCGCAAAGGTTTACTGGTCTATAAAGACAGAGATCTGAACCTTAAGTGATAAGCAACTGAATCAGCTAATTATATACAATATTATTGTATTATAAAAGTGTATCGAGTGACGTCTTTTCTGAAAGCTAATGACATGCTGGTGATTAAATATCAGCGTGAACTGTATGTATTAACACTATATAAGGAATTGTGGATACTCAATATTAGGCTGTACATTCCTCCAGATAGGAGGGAATGTTACATCTATCTACCTGTCTCCTATGTAAATTAACCATAGTGGAATCACACAATGGAAGCCCTATTTACATAGAAGTTATAAAGGGGAATGGGAAGCCCACAGAACAGAAAGAACAGCATGAGGTCATCCTGCTTCTTGAAACACATTCATTGAACTTTGGAAGCTATAAGAAAGGAGAGAAGCCATCTTTGGCATCTATTAGACAGATACAAGAAAACAGAGCTCTTGCAAGCTGAGAAATATGGGTCCTTCAACCCCAGGGTTGAAGTCTCTGGAACTGAATATAGGTGAGAAACCTGCCAAGGCAAAGATCTTTCACCTAGAAACAAGGGAAACCTGCCCCTTGTGCTTTTGTGGAAGTTTTTGTCTCAGAGAAAATTAGACATGGCTGGGAAGAAGAATGACTGGTGAGAAATCATCTTGGAACAAAGCCTGTATCTTGCTAAATAAAATTTTAGACGTGTTTTTACTTTTGTTTGCCTGTAACCCTTTCTAACTTTATTCCTTTTACATGGCATCACTTAATCCTAAATGTATATTTTGTTAATAAATTTGTTTCACTATTAACATAAACCAACTCATTGCTGTGTTTAGATAGAAGGGTGTTTACTGTGATGTGTGTTTGGGTCTTTAGAGGAACAAACAAACATTATTTCTCTGAACTGTCCAAGAGAGGGCTGGACATGACAGAGCAGACAGTTTTGGGAAGATTTGGAACTGGAAGTGTATTGGAGTCACTGTGCAAATAGTAACCAAGGCTGATGGAAGACAGAGTGGAGCTTCAGACAGGCTGCTAGCGTTACAGCTGCCGAACCAGGGTTGTCTAGCACAGAGACACTCAGGGTGTGGCCTGCATGCTAGCAGGTTGATTGAGAGTGGCCCAGGCTGGGAGCTACAGCAGCAAATCACTGAGAGGCACCCAGGGTTACAGCGCAGAAGATGACAACCCCTCACTAGTTTGGATTAAACCCTAAACTGCAATGACAATATGCAAGAAGAAAAAATGATTAAACAAGTAAAAAGATTTGCTAAGGACAATAAGAACTGGAAGAAGCTATTTTACTACAATGTTCAGTTACAGCATGGTAAGACTTGAAGATTACGCATTACGTTATGCATAAAGTCCAGACACAAAGCCCACACTGTCCTTTCACTGGGTTCAGTAGGCTTTGGATGAGGCCCCATCCAAACACAGGACAAAAGTTTGCAAGAATTTCATTAAAGTGTTCTTCATTTGTTTAATCAGCTTGAAAAAGAAAATTGACTTTGAAGTTTAAGTGCAGCAAGTGAGACCGCTCCCTACCCCTCAGAGTGACATCTGCAGTACTACTCTGTTCTTATAAGGTCCCTCATTTTACTTTCAACCTTTAAATACTTAACTGATTATGAAGTTTATTCTCCTTACTATATAAATACATGTTTCAGATATTCTATAAAAAGATAAAGGACATGTTTATGCAAGGAAAGCAAGAGATACAAAGGAGTAAGAGTAACTGTGAAAGCCTTTGTAAAGCTGAAGACTTTTCATTTTGCTTTTTCAATGCTGCAATATGAGGGCTACCCATAAACATCCTGTTGCAGAGTTTTATGCAGTAACTCTTACACCACATATGATCAATTCGAACAACTGAAAGTGAGAGTTTCCATGGCCACATTTTTTTTTGGCATGCATAAAAATAATTCTCCCACTCTGCCTAAAAGACACAAGGACATCAAAGTTGTTAAATATTTACAGAAGAGTTTTATCCAATGCCATTATCAACAGGGTGAGTGCTGTAAGCACTTAACACCCACTGAATTCCAAGAGTCGTTTAAGGTGCTCAACACATTACAGGACTGAATTCATTAAAAATCATTATTAAAGAAAGTCCAAACTAATTGATCTCTCAGATTTTAATGGTTAGAATACGAGACCAATCATTTTAAAACCAAGGGTAAAAATTTCAAAAAGCACCTATGCGACTGAGCAGCCTAAATCACATTTTCAAGAGGGCCTCCCAAAGTCACATAGGAGCTTATGCAGATCTTACCTCAAATGTATAATACAGCAGATACCTAGGTATCTCAGCCATGTGTAGGAAATATATAGAAATGACATGGATTACAGAGTTAAAATAAATCTCATTATGGTACAGTCAGGCCAGATGCCAAATGTATCCATACACATCACACTCCACACACCATGTTATCTCTGTTGGGACTTTAACAAAGGACTAACAACACACTTTTGTTTAAAAAAGTGAAGCTCTACCTTTTGAACTAAAGTTGACTCTCCATAGGCCAAAAGAGTGGGTGAGAGGGAGAGTTTATGCCTTTTTTCAAGATTTCTAGGCACTAGAGCAAAACTGTTTAATAATCACTATCAGGTTGTGGAAATCAGCAATCCTACCCTCAAGAGTTACTTCTCTTTCCTAAATCTCAACATACTGGACTTTAAGATAAATGTATAGGTTTTATTCATCTGGTGGAGACTCACACAGTCTCCAAGCTGCTAATACCAAAATGAAAAAGGGTATAGGGGGAGAAAGCCCTTTAAAAAATAGTAAGAAGAATTTACAAGCAAGCATTTGAATTTCCATTTTTAGTTTTTATTTTAGAGAGGAGGGTGCAGAGAATATCTTTAAAGAAAAACAGTTACATCAGATATTCAGCTAGACCTGCATTAGGAATGCAATTAATCCAGGGAGAAGGGGGTATTTTTGAAAGGGTAAGTACTAAGATGACTATCAATATCTAGAAAATACTGCAGGACAGCTGTTTTAATTATCAGAAATACAGCCTTCTTCACCCTTCCAACAATGCACTTTGTGTAAAATTGATTCTGGATCATAGTCACATGCCCAATCTAAAATCCATAATTAAGGTCATCATTATTCACAGCTGAAGTGGAAAATGCATATTATAAATGTAAGTACTGGTTTGTCTGAAGATACTGAACTACATAAAAGAAAACATTTTTATTTATAGAAAAAGGATGGTTCAAAAATCAAATAGGAAGCCAAAAATCTTAAGAACTTTTAAACAAAATGTTTGTTTCCTGGACAGCAAGGCGTCATTTAAAATACAAGATGTTCCATAAAAGCCTGCCCACCATTCCTGCAATGCAGAAGACCAGCCTGCCAGTTCTACGTTATTAGTCCTGCTGTTGACTAGTCTGATTCTCCCCCACACACCCACTGAAGATACTCATTGCAGTTCACCACCAAGGCACAGTTAGAGTCACAGTCAAATCCAAGCCAAAGCCCCTCTACAAACAAGCACTTTTTCCTCTTTCTTGCACTCATGTCTGGAAAATAAATGTAACTGTAAGGTGCAATTCAATATCATTAATCCGTACTATACTTTCTGGAGCTCCAAGTACAGATGATATCACACTCCCAGTGGGCCAATGGGCGAATGTCACTTCATCCTTTAGCCACAAAAGCCAATACTCTGTAGTTATTTGAAACAAGGCTACAGCCCTTACATTTTATTGGTCATTCTGGGGCATAAGCCCCCACCATTTCAGCATGGAGCTGCTCTTGGTAAAGCTAACACAGTCTCTGTAGCAATACTCAGCCATGGAATCTAAAGAGAGCCATTACCCTATTACTGGTAGGGTAAGGTTATATTACCTCTGCACCTCCAGCTTACTAGGGAGATTATATCTGTTCAGTCCACTAATAACATGTATTTTATACAAGCATTGTTGCTGTCCATGGGTTGTCCCATTTTTTAATTTTGGTTGTGTATGAATGTCTGTGTAATGTAAAACAGAAACTGTTGGTCCTTGGATTCACCAAAGCAGCTTATTAGCTTTGTTATCAACCAGCTATTATAGGCAGATGGCAGGAAAGGCTGTTACAGGAAGAAAGATCAGATTTGACAGAGGACTTTTTAAAAAAAAACAAAAAACAAAAAAAAAACACAAGATGGTGGTAAAATTTAATGGTGATGTACAAAGCAAAGTAGTAAGTTAGGCTTGTGCCTTTTTTGTGCTTCTTTAGGATTCATAACGATGACATGTTTTTTTGGTTTTGTCTATAGAGTTCTTTTCTGCTTTTTTAACATTAAAAATTCAATCCTGCTGGCACTAAAAGGTTAAGACTAAAGAAACAGTGAAATGACTACAGTGAAGAGTCAATAGGCAAAGCTGAGTGACTAACAACTGCTTCCCCTTCTCAGTCAAACTGTTTAGAACTCTTTTAAAAGAAGAAAAGCCTATTTAACTTCTGTGGATAAGTGAGGTCTTTAATAAAAGGTGCAAATACCCCCATCCCTTCGATTATGGTGCCAGGACTCATAGTAAACGCCCTTCCAACTTTGAAAGGCTCCTCAAGCAATTCCAAGGAATTTAGTTTACACTAGAATCGCTACAGTGGTGCAGCTGTACCGATGTAGCTGCGCAGCTGTAGCACTGCTAGTGAAGATGCCTTATGCTGATGGGAGAGAACTCTCCTGCTGGCATAATTCCTCCACCTCCCTCAGCAGCAATAGCTATGTCAGCGGGAGAGCTTCTCCTGCCGATGTAGCATTGTCCACACCAGTACTTGGGATGATGTAACTTATGTCACTCGGGGGTTGTTTTTCACACCCCTGAAATTATACTGAAGTAAACGTTAGTGTGTACAAGTCTTAAGTTGACACTCCTGATCATTATAAAGGTAAAGACAAGCAACAGGAAATTTTAACCAGCACATTTCATATCTTCTTTATGCCTAGAAAAGTAAAAGGCACAGGCCTGAGAATGAAAATATCAACTCCTCAGCCTCCCTAAAGGCAAGTACTTTGATCAGATATAAAAGATTCTTCCCAAGGCTTTCTGAATTAGAGAGAGAAAATTGAAAGGTGGAGATTCAGGTACACTTTAAATGCTTTGTTATTTACTGCTCTTTTAAACATTACTGTAATTAGGTACTATTCTGAATTAGGCAGAGTTGCATGTTTTAATTATATTTTAGTTGTTGCTCTCCTAATTAGGGTTTACATATCAATTTCCTCCAATGTTAAGACACCTAACCATGGAGTTCTAATGAGTAGTTCTAGTACATATGATGTTTTCCATCAAAATACCGTTTTCACCAAGCCAATATCCCAGTTCTAGACTTCTGTTACTCTGTTAGTATCCACAGCACCAAGTCATTAAAAATGAAAAACAAGTAAAGTCTTTCACTAACTTTTTATACTCTCTCTCCATCCCAAAAAAGGCCATGATTCTGCAAATGCACACTTGGCCAACTTTACACATGTGAGTACCCCTCACTGACGTCAACAGAACTACTGTATTTATAAATGTAAAGTTAAATACGTGCATAAGCATTTGAAGTTCAAGATTCTGAATTTATAAGCAATTTTCGGCAGGGACTAATAAAGTGTTTGTATAATCTCTAGGACACCTGGGCCTGGATCCTAAAGGTAAGGTAATAAATTTGAAGGAATATAGTCTTTGCTTAAAATGCCAGTGCAAAAGAAATAGTTTATTTTTTAAATTATTGACTTGTGACAAGGCCTAGCACAGGGACTATTTCTTAAAAGTTGGATTGGACGCTCCTTAATAATAGCTACCTTAGCTGGTATGGCAACAGCATTCCAACTATGACACTAAAGTGAGCTATGAAAAGATATTACTAAAAAAAGCCATTAGCCTTTCCTGCATGGTCAAAGCACATGCTTTCATCTTCACGTAAAATAGTTTATTATTATTGTCCTTGAGATACTCTACCATTATATGAAACATCACTTGAATTGTTTCATCAGAGTGCTACCTTGACCTCCAGCTGTGTTTAGCAACATTGCATTGTAACAACCTACAGTACAGTTCAAATCCTTAGGTAACTGCCTCTGCAGTTATTGTTTCATTGAATTTGTAAATTATTTCCTTCTTCAGCTTTAAGTAAACATGCATATATTGTAATTGAGTTACTATGCTGGCTGGGACTGTGAGTGTAAGACACCCGCAGACAGCCCCAAAATATCCCCATCTCATGAAGTAACCCTGAAATGAAGCAAAAAAGAGTGTTTGCTTCCTACTTTGGGGAGACGTAAGCTATTTGAACCAACAGCAGCAAGAGAACCTACTTCTGCACCCTCTTTCGGTAATAAATAGATGTTCTGTTAGCAAGCTGAACTCATGCCAGTATTATTCCAAGGGCTCTGCACGACTGTTCAAACCCAACAATAAAGTAGACTCTGAGGTCACGTAACAATGTATAGTGGGTGCAAATCAACTGAAGTCAATGGAACTTTATCAGGGATGGATTTATCTCCAGTATTCTGTGTAGGATGAAGTGCCACACACACAAACTGCAGCAGCAGCAAATGTTGCATGAGACGTTAAGAGATATACTGTCCCAGGGAAGGAAAACCTGAGCACACAAGATTTTCTGATCAGCACAGGAGCTCATACTGTCACTTAATTCCCCAAGTTCTGCCACTCTAGCTTATCCCTGTCCATGCTCCACCCTCACACCAACGTGGCTAAGCAGTCTGAAGGAGACTGAAGAAGTTAGCGTGTCTTCCTCACTCCATCCCTGCAAGAAATGAGGGCAGAGACTGACACGACCTTTGAAAAGGAGACAGTCTTAAAATCTCACTGGGGTATAGGTGGCAGTTTCTGGCTGGGCCTGTAGTCTCGCCGCTCATTCATCGGTCACTCGTTCGTCGGGCAGAACCAACCTCTTGCTGAGGGCACCTGGAACCTGGCTGAGTAGCTCAGGGGTTAGAGCACTGGTCTTGTAAACTAGGGATTTCAAGTTCACACAACTTAACTGGCATAGTGAAGCTCTAAGGGGAGAAGCAGAATGCATCAAAGAATATCCATGTAATCTGGCAAACTTGGGGAGATACCAGCCTTTAAAACTGTTTTCCTCAGGACAGAGCAGGATAGAGCCTTAAAATGTATCTCAAACTAAGGTCGTTTGAAAGTAAACTCCAGCAGCCATTATTTTCTTAACAAGCCCTCAATCTTTGCCACTTTATGAAAGTTCATCTTACAAGAACAGGCTAGAACTGCAGCTCTCATACAATCCGCCATTTTTACCGAGTTTGTCATAAATGTCAATTTATAACATTGTTTGCACATGCAGTATTGTGTAGCAGTTTGCTTAGTCACACAAAGTATTGTCAGCTTGCAGGAGGACTTTGTGCTAACTGCTTGGTTAGAGTATTAATTTATATTTAATAAGATTCCTTAAAAACGTGGGGAATTGTGTTTATCTAAATCTCATGGGATTAAGAGGGCATTAGTTCAAGTGATATTTCTAGCCAAGAAACACGAAACTGGACTCTGCAAAGCTAGCTGTACATGTGCCACATATATATGTTTTAATAGATCAATCTGTCAAACAGCTCAGTATATTGCATTCATTTTTACTAAATTTTACGTGCCAGTGACAATTTTTACAAGTTGAGGATATGCCCCAGGGTTTTTTACTTTAAAGTGCAGTAGGAAACTTGTTAGTTTATTACACTAAGGATTCAGAAGTAGACATTATTTTTTTGCCTGCAGCTTCTGTTTAGGTTTTTGGAGGTTTTTTAAAGAAGAATCACATTACTGACTTCTTTTGAATAATAAAAGATGACAATATTCATACTAATTCCTAGTGTGCCTTTGTGCCAAAAATAATTTTAAAAAAATATTACAAGCACAAACCACAAACATTTTCCCTACTTCATTATTTAGGACAAGCCAAACATTTTATGAATCGTAGTTATTTATGTTTAACATGCTGTACTGTATTTTCTTATGGGCAGAAGATTCATTAGTTTCCTCACCTTGGCTATCAGTCATGCAATAGCAACTCAGGTCAGACTTCAAAATGAGTCTTATTCTTTCCTTGCAGGGCCTCAGTCTTGCAAACAATTAGCAATGTGCCTAACTTTAAGCACCAAACAGTCCCACCTAATGCAGCTGGTGAAATCGTGCTCTTATTTAAGTCAGTATGATTACTGTCATTGACTTCAGTGAGACCAGAATTTCACCCAGCGGGAGTACTAACGTGAGAGAAGTTGGACGTATGTCCAACTGCTTATGGAGCCAAGGCTAGGCTGCTATGTTCTCTCTTTCCAGACTCACAGTCAGCAACTACAGAACAATTTCCTTAAATCTTGACCCGAATGACATCAGTGTCTAATGAGATGGCCACCAGCGAAGACTACTACATCTTCTTTGGAAACAACTTCTTGGAAGCTACGAGGTGAGCCACCATCCTCCCCAACATAGATTTAGAATCCAACACTTCAATAACCTAAAGTTAAGATATTCCCGACTTGAGAACACACAGTGCCTCTGCTTATACATTAGGCCACTTACTAATCTATACAGTACAGTTCATTTCAAGTATGTTTTTCTTCAATTACAACAGTAGCAAGGACCAATTAATTCTAAATTAAACTGAATTAAAGGAAGGCTTAGTCACTTATTGATACAATAGCTGAAATGCTGCCTCTGCACCAGCTGACTCATTTTAAGTCCTTCAGAGAACGCATAGCACAAGTGAGAGTATTTGATTTCCCACATTTAGCAGTTATGAAATTTAGATACTTTCTGTCAGAAAAAATCAACAGCAAAGTAGTTCTGGTAGAATAACTAATATGGTCAGTGATGCATTATCAATGGCAGTGAGAGTTTGAACTTTTAATGAAGTCAGAGATGACCAGGTTTTTGGGAATAGGATTAAGAGAGCTGTGTCCAATATCAGGTGTGCACAGACACTACAAGAATTCTGGGCAGGGGTGAGGAGAAAAGTGAGACACTTCTAGACACCACAATACCCTTTACATGACAACTTCTGCAGCATCCCTATCAGATGCTAACATAGCTCATTTTGTTGGCTGAGTCTAAGGTTCATGGGTTGGGTTTTTTTGCACTATTTCAAAACTATTTTCAGACTTCAAAATGATGTCATTAGACTAATCAATCAGCCCAGTGGTCCCCAACCTTTTTCATCTGGTGGGCACCAGACGATAAGCCACCGAGGACCATGGCCGGCGGACAAGCATCCGCCAAAAAGCTGCCGAGAAGTGGCAATGCCTCTTGATGTTGCTGTTTTTTGGTGGCATTTTGGAGGATGCTTGTCCTCCAGCCAGTAAGCGGGTGCAGACAGACGCCCCAGCGAGCACCATGGTGCCCGTGGGCACCACGTTGGGGACTGCTGAATCAGCCACTTTGCTTTTATCAGGTAGAGCCATCACCCAACATACTGTATATAAACGCTTTGAAAGTGCTTTTTCATCTGAAGAGGTGGATTCTGACACATTGCCTGAATTTTGGAGCAATAACTAAATAAATTAAGGCTAGTAGGAAACAGACAACTACTCAGTACTACTGTGTACTGCTTACAGATTTCTAAGGGCACACAAATATAGTCAGTTCAATTTCACATTAAACTTAATTGCTCTTTTGGAAGCTTCCCCCCTTTGTCATACACCCCTCTAACTAGCGCTCCCTCCCAATCCCCAATCACTGTACTAGTTGATGCAGCTGGTGCATTGGAAGTAGGGTTAAGTGGACAAAAGAACATCCATGATTATTACTGTAATCAAAGATTTAAATCACTGGAAGCAGCCCAGACACGACCAGGATTCCTTTGTGCCAGGCAATGTACAAGCATAGTATTTGACATAGTCTCGGTGCTGATGATCTTACCCTCCAAACATGTGTCTTCTACCCCTGATAAAAGATTCTGCATAACTCATGAGATTTCAGTATCTTTTTGCACTATAAACAATCTGATATTCCGCTGCCTCTTGTCTGGCAACATTTGCTGCCTTATGAGACCATTTCTGCCACCCTTAGCCATTCTGTGTGGGATCTTAGTCCATGAGAAGTCAGGAGGTGGCAGGTAAAGTCAACAATAAACCTAGTGAAAACAGATGAATGAGGTCCCCTCCACCCTGCCCAAGTACCTCTTTCTCCTGACCACACAATACAATATGATCAAATTTAAAGTCCAAGTCTGCCATTTGTACAGAAGCCACGTAGTACCTTACTCCATGCACTACCATTTCCCCTAGTTTACTTTGCATACCATTTTAAGGATTAGAAAAGTGCTCTCAGAGCACTTCTTTAACAGAAATTCTCAATTTTTACTCCCACTCTGCTACTTAGTGAACAGATGTCCTTATGCCTCCTCCCCGCACTGAGAAGGTAAAATGTAAGTTATACTCATAAGAGGCATTGTTTGGGTTACATTAGAGCTGGAGAAAATTAATTACTCAACAAGCTGATCTTAATCCCAGTTATGTCTGAAAATTCCAATATATTATGAGTTTGGCAACATATCAATATAAGCAAGACATTTTATATCCTTCAGTTCCTATATATTTACCTGTACATATAACATTTTTACTTGCATACTTTTGAGCCATTTTACTCATTTAGAAACTAATCCTGAGAAGTGTTGGGCTCTCTCAGTCCCTTACATTTCAAAGTTTGACCTTAATACTTGTGCTGTACATATACACACCAGCTCACTTATGCAATTATAGATTTGCCAGTTAATACAGTATATGAAGTACTACAAACTGGAATTTTTAATCTATTTTATCTATAATAAACTACAGTACAATAATCCTCACCAATATCTACAAAGTTTAGTCTGCATGAGATACACAGAACAAGCGTAGAGTCCATTTAGTAGTTTTAAATATCGTATGTAGTGTGAAATTTCTGGAAACTGTACATGTGCAGGGCAGTACCCTGCTTGAAGCTATTGCAGCACAATCTTTTAAGGTATTTCTATCAAGCTCATAGTGCTATGTGCAGATCTGTACTACTCACCGATTCTCTTTAGACAAGTTTTCTCCGTAAAAGGTAACCTGGTGGGTACACTGACAGAGCTATTGCAGTGTGAAAACCCTCAACGCATTCACATTTCTTGAGCAATGAACTGACTTTCTTACATATTTAGAGTCAGAGATTAAGGCCAGAAGGGGCCAGCAGATCATCTAGTCTGACCTCCTGTACGTCAGACATTGCTTAATTTATAATGAAAGAGGTACCAGGGCTGAGCCCTGGCACAAATTAAGCATCGGTTGGGCGGCCAGAGAGTGTCACCTGCTGGCCAGCAGCCCAGAGGTGCTGGGGTATGAGCCACCAAGCCTAGAGGTGCCGGGGCTCATCCCTGGCAAGCCTGGCACAAATTAAGCACTGCTCAGAGGCCACCAACACCCACACACTAAACTGAACCCATTTCCAAGTCAACCAGTCAGAATGCCAGTAAACAGCGTACACCGGACAAAAGCACTATGGAGTTGGTGTTATCCTCATTTTACAAATGCGGAAAACAGGCAAAGAAGATAAAGCAAACTTGCTTGGGCGGCACCGCAGGCTAGTGGATTAGGCACAGACAAAGCAACCAAGAGATGTTTGTCTGTTTGGGATACTATTCTCTTTTTATACAAGATCCTGTCCAGGAATGCTGGAAGAACCAGTTGCAGCCAGAAGAGCATACTTGGAAAGGATCTTATATAAGGAATGTGACTGAAATATTTAGAGAAGATAAAAGGAAGGAGCTGCCAGTCCCCTAAAGGTGAAGGGCTTCCTGCATAATTGCTCTGACAAATACATCATACCTCAGCCAATTGATTGTTTTTGGCCAGGGGTGTCTACTTTTTTATTAGTATGTCTAAACTGAAGGTTATTTTCTTCATTTTAGCAAGAGCCCTGCAACTGGACCTTTAATTTTTAGACGACAGAAAGCAGCTTGTTGCCTTCATACATTTAAACTTTTTTTTTTTTATTGTTTTTTAACTCTATTTATGGGGTATGATGCTCCAGCTATTTGAGGCTATCTTAAGACAACCATGCAATGCCAGAATATCTGCAAACCTACTGGTTCAACTCAAGCTAAAATAATGACATTAAGAGTTGAACACAGCTGACAGCAATATGTTTGCACATGTAGGAATCTACAAGAAGGTGCATAGCCTAAAATAATCTCTACCCCAAGGAGTTTACAGTCAAAAAAGACAAGACAGACAAAGGGTGGGAGGCGAAACAGAAGCCAAGAGACGTAGTCATTTGTCCAAGGTCTTCCAACCAGTCAGTGGCAGAGCCAGATATAGTAGATATAGTTTGTCAAGCCCCAGCCCATTGCATTGAACTAACTTGCCTCTCTGGAATAATTTTCTTTTTTCTTTTTTAAGCCAAGGGTAAGTATGAAACAAAATCATAGCTTATTCTCATTGGTCTTTTGCCTTATTTTAACCTTACTCCTAAAACATTAACACCTGCATAATATATTCTCAAAGTGAAGATTTCACTTTAATAAAAAAAAAAAATGGTGAGTTTGGGGGGATTTAGTGTTCTGAATGATTTTGATATACAAGAGGAATAATTTACAATGATGTGAGGTATCCCATACAGCTATGCCTTTTCATATAAAGCATACAAAATGCATTCAGATACATCGGTGTTACAAATAAGCTATAAATAAATGGAACTTTTATGAAAACCTAACTACTACACATAAAAATACCATTTTGCCTGATTTAAGTTTTTTTCAGCATTGGCTTAGCACTCATTCTTATTGCAAATTTCATCACATGCAGCCACGCAGTGTTTAGATGATATTTTTGTTTGTTTATTTATTTATTTATTTATTTAGCTACTAGGGAAAAAATGGTCTTTGATCTGAATTAATGTTTATTTGTGGGAGAGGTTTGGGCGGGGGGGGTTAATTAAAAAACTGTAAAAGATCAGCAAGTTTAGTTAAAGAACAGTTAATTGCTTAAATGAAAACACTTTCCACAATTCCTACTGCAACCGAAGTTAACTTGTAAAACACACACCTCCTTCCCCAAAAATATCACCTTTAAAAATTTCCTCTTGTACAAGTACATAAATGCTGAGACTTAATTTAAGACTGATGTTACCAACACTCACCTGTAATTATTAATTAGCATTATTATTCATTTACACATTAAGGCCTTGATCCTGCAATTAGATCCACAGTCAGACCTCATATGAATCCAACTGCTCACACCATATGCCAGGATGGGGCCTAAATAAATGTTTATGAAATTTATCTATGAAAAGGATCTTAGATTGTGACAGAAGATTTTCCAGACTAGACCACATCTTAGAAATCAGATCACCTATGTGAAAATAAATTTTCAGGTGGAGGGGAGGGGAAGAGAGGTGTTTGAGAGCCAGCACAGAGCAATGAACCAAGCACAGGACTAGGAACCAGAAATCCAGTCCTGGCTCTGCCACTGCTTTCAGGGACTCGCCCAAGGCCACACAGCTATTGGTGAAATGCTGGCCCTACTAAAGTCAATAGCAAAATTCCCACTGACTTCAACTGGCACGAGGTTTTCACCTAGCGTCTCCATCTGTGAGACTAAAACTTCAGCAGGGTTAAGAGGTTTAATCTGTTAAAGGGTATGTCTACACTACAAGCACAACAGTGGCACTGCTCCAACACTGCATGAACAGCAGTTAGGAAAACAAATTGTCAATGAGACAACCCCAATACAAATGCATTCAGAAACAATTATAACCTCATTAAGCCATCTTTATTACAATTTCAGAGTAGAATCACACTTTTAAAGTACATATTCATTTCACAGATCCATTGCAACAGACGGGCCAATTAGTCACAAATTTAACTTGTTGCAGCCCTTCAGTGTTGTTACGGTGTATAATGCCATGTGCCCAATTTGGTTTTATGATACTATCAAAAGGCTTCAAGTATGCACAGGACAGAAGGGGAGTTGATATGGTGCAGACCAGACTGAAGGCATATGTGTAGTGCACTTTAAGAAGCAGTTTTCCTCAAGTGTTTGTGCAGCAGAGTATTATTTAGTGTGCTAGTTTGTTGTGTTTGAGTCAGTGGTATCACCCTTGAGGGGCCAGCCCACAGGCAGCATAAAGGATCTTCTATTGCCACCAGTTAAGTGATAGCACTCATAAGACAAAAACAAAATGGAAATACCGTTGGAGTCCTATGGTAGAACATGGGGTAGGTCTACACAGCAAGGAAAACCCCGAACTCAGGGAGCTCTGGTTGCCAGCTATTTCACTGCAGCATAGACTTCCAGACTCAGGCTCTAGAACTCTGAGGATAGGAGGATCCCAGAGTTCAGGCTCTGGCTCAGAAATCTACACAGCAATGGAACACCCTATACCCTGAGTCATCTGGCACGAGCCAACAGCAGGTTTTTCTTTGCTGCATAGACATACTCCAAAAGAGCAAGGAAATATTTTCAAAAGTAGCTAGTGATTTTATCTGCTTGACTTTCAGAGGATGCAAGTTTCTGAGGAGGGGTGGGGAGGAATTAGGCCTCCTTATGTTGTCAAATTGGGCACCCAAAATCACTAGTTGGTTTTGAAAATATCAGTCCAGGTTTTAAGTCTGAACCTCTGCCTCCCCATTCCAGCTCGTGTGTGTTTTGTCTTATAACAATATAAGAAATCCATGCCTGCGGATAAGACATTTAATTTGTCAGAAATACACATACATGCATGAAAATTATGATGAACTTGACTACAATACAAGTCAGGTGTTTGATCGCTGTATAATAATTTGAACAGAGACCCTAGGGATGGGGGCAGTCTAAGAACACAATATAATAAAAATATAACAAAGTACAGTTTGGCAGAATCACACCTAAAATGGCTACAATAACTGAAGTCAATACTATGCTGGAAGTTAGTGATAGGAATAGGAAACCAGCACTATCACAATTAATGGTTCTAAAATAAGAGATGATATCAGAGCAGATTTTAAAAATGTTTAAGACATTAGTCAGTGACAGGTACTGAGGAAGTAGTACCTAGCTCCCAGTAAACAACTTCAACTCTGTTATCCCCTTTACTCAAATGGTTGGAAGAAGAACTATGGACCTGATCTGGACTCCATTAGAGAGAGTCAATGTGAATCTTTCCATTGACTAATGAGATCTAGATCAGGTCAAGTGTCTATCTAAGAGACAGATAAAAGGGAATGGTTTTGAAACACTGACATTCACTATGCCTAACGTATATTAAGTAGGGGATTCTGCTTCTCTTCTTTATCTATATTTCCTCACCCTACTAATGTTGGGGTGCTTGTCTGTTACTAAACCTTTTACCTCAAGTTTATTAGCATATACACCAATTAGTTACCAGTCATTCTTGCCGTCACTCATCTGCTGATGTTCCCACCTTAAAATATCTAAAGCTGATAGCAACTGGCATCTTCTGGTTACTTGTCAGCAGTTTAATCCTTTTTCTTACCGCATTTAATCTCATGATATCTTATGATCTAGGGTTCCTCCTGGCTAGCTGTTTACATGAAGGCTTTGGGGGGCTTTAGTTTAGATAAGCTATTGTCTTACAAGCCTTCACACTTATAGGCTCATTATATTACAGCCTTAACTTATACCTATGCCTAGCCTAGCAAATATCCATAGGTTACAAGGTTGATTGAACCCTATGTGAAGGGAAGTTCCTTGTTTACTTTCATGTGTCACCCTACTTATTTTCTTGTTGCAAACACTAAGGCCTGGTCTACACTTAAAACTTATGCCAAACGTGTTATCTTTGAAAGATGTAATTAAAGTGACTTAAACCCCAGTATAGAAATCTAGGTCAATGGAATTCTTCTGGCAACCCAGCTACCACCTCTCGAGAGGGTGGATTAATGGGAGTGGATGGAAAAAACCATTCCATCGCTGTAGTGGCTACATTACAAGATTATGGCTGCACCACTGTAGCCAAACCCTACCTTTTAAAAAAGATAAAATTTTGTGATTACAACTGTCTTTTCTCCCTCACTCTCCCATCAAATCATTTCTCCATCTTAAAACCATTTAATATGTAGTCTCAGTAGATGAATTCAGAAAAAGAGAAGCATTTTTTAGCGCTTTTTGCTGTCCACACCTGGAATCCCAAAACAATGGACTCTGACTTTTTGATGCCAAACTAAATAATGGGTATCATTCTTAGAAAGTTATTGGGAAGAGCCTAAGTGCTATTTCAGAGAGTGACAAATGAGCAATGCTTCTGCATGGAAGTAAGCACTTAAGTTAGCCACGATGTGAAGATGACATCTCAGAGACACGGGTACATAATTTATAAAAAGGCCTTCTTGTTTGCAGTGCTTTTGTTGCTCTCTTACCAAGTTAGTACTGTACCAGCTAACCGAAGTGAGAGAACTTCAGAGTTAAAACCACACCAGATTCTTCTGACCACAACTGCCAAGATTTACATTGTTAAATTCAAAAAGCAAAGGACTTTCGTAAACCTGTAGTGCTGAAGGCAAGATTGTCGCCTCTCGCTTGAACTGTGGGTCAAAAGCTCAAGCTTCCTTTTGTCTATTAGACAGGTCTATAAATAAAAAGGGAATCCCCCAGACCAGACCAGTTGTGTAGTGGCAATGCTTTGTACTGCCATGCGGAAAATCCTGCTTCAATTACCTGTCAGTCTCGGGCTTCCTGGACCAGCTGGGACTGAAAGCATTCCTGAGGCAATGGTCTTAGCTCCTGGGGAGGAGGAAGTGCTTTGAGTCACTCAACAATGACTCTTACAGATAAATTAAGGAGCCACATAGACTGGTTTCAAAGAGAGGTTCATCCATTTCTCTGCTGGAATGGCAGACGCCAAAACACATGGTCTCATGTTTGAGGTATTATGGAGAAAAAGTTAAAAGGTGGGCAGCAAGGAAAACATCTATATTTTATTTTATTGTACTCATATATTATACTATACACACACACACACTTTTAAATATTACAATGATTTTGAAAGGGTGTTAAAACATGAATATGAGCCATTTGTGGTCAAGCCACTGAAGAGCAAATAAACTGAAAATATAGAGCTCAGTCAAAATAAATAGTTTCGATGCCACAAACACAAACAAATGGTAAGAACTGAGAATACAATGTAAGGGGATGATCATAAAGGAGGTGAGTGAGCACTAAGAGATAATACTCATCATTTACATGGTGATTTATCCTGCTGTCAATTAGCCCCATGTTACAGATGGAAAAACTAAGATAGAAAGATTAAGTAATTTGCACAAGGCCACAGGAAGATGTCAAAGCCAGGATTAGAATTCAGGATTTCCTCACTACTTTTCCTTCTCTCTGTATTGGAAAATAACATGAGACCCTGGAGTGCCGTGAATACCAGATACAGTGAGTAGAGGTCACAGTTAAGGAACAGGAATACCCAACAGTTTTTTTTGATTTTAAGTACAGATTTGCTCAGTGTGTAAAACAAAAAGCAGTAATAGAATACTGAGATCATCCATGTGAAGGCCAGACTTAGGTCTGCTTGTTCCTATCCTTTGCCATCCCTACAGTCCTCAGATGTTTTTTTCCTAATAAGCTACATGTTCATCAGATCAGATAGGAGTAACAGCATCTCAATCACTACATCAAATGTGCTGAAGCATCAACATAAGACACAGTGATACCATTTGTCAGCTCAACCATTTTTAGTTAAACATGCTGCAACCTGTATAGATACCCCCTGATTCATTCATGAAAAACTGAAAATATGAACTCCTTTCTTTAACCTTAAAGGACCATGCAAGGTCCAAACAAATGTGACGTGAGAATCTGAACTTCTAGAGGTGGACTGACACCTTGCAGCACTGCATGGTGTCTTGTTGACATAAACAACTCACCCACAGAATGTGCTCAGATCTTTGAAGGCAGATAAACAGAATACATGTGACCATTCATGATGCAAGTTAAGAGAGCACAAGCCGTTCAAAAGGTTTCCAAACCTCAAAGGCCAGCAATAAGAGATCAACAATCAAGAAACATTCCAAAACCATTTCAGCATGCTAGAAGCCAGGATGTCCATGACCAAAGATGTAGGACAACCAATATAAAATCTGAACTCCACATAAAGATACAGGTATTCTAGGTCAACAGGTATTCTAGGTCAACAATACTGAGGGAAACTGAAAACGTAGGTAGATATATAGATACTTTTTATTTTTTAAGGGATAAAAATTCAGACAAATCTGTAAAACACATATAATGGGGAAATGCAAAACTAACAAGCTCAATGACCATGCTACCAAAAAAGGGATTTGAGTTTTAATGGGTGTTGGCATGTTTTAAGCAAATGATGCTCGAGTTAAACAAGTGAAAGAGCTTCCTCCATGTTCAAAATTATTTTACCTGCTACTTGAAGTTTGATTGTATGTTTGTAACAATCTCTACCACAAAGTTATCAAGCGCACTGAACCCAGAGCTTCAGCAGCAAGCACATGTAAGATAAAGGCATAATTCCATTAATCTGTAACAAATCTTACCCCCAAAACAACCTCAGAGACCTCAAAGTTAGAAGAGGAATAAAAGAGAAAGGTGTGTAAGGAGAAGTGGCACAGGTAGTTCTAAATTAGCACTCCTTTCTTACAGATAAATCAGATGTTCAAGAAATAGAGGGGATTTCTGAGCCTTATGAATGGCTTCCACTCTGGCAAGCTAATATGATGTCAATATTCCATAAAGCACTTGAATTTGGAACTCTATCATGAGCAGGATGAGCTTCCCGAAGATGAGGTAAGACCATAAGAATGGCCGTACTGGGTCAGTCCATCTAGCTCAGTTTCCTGCCTTCTGACAGTGGCCAATGCCAGGTGCTTCAGAAGGAATTAACAGAACAGGTAATAATCAGGTGATCCAGGTAACTAGCCAATGACTCCAATATAGAGAGTCTTATCAACTCTAGAAACAAACAGTTATCCACTGTGGACTAGACATTAGAGGGGGACAGGATTCATGCTTTACTTGACTTCTGTACATTCATTGAGAACCTGAAAGTTTGCCTCTTATATTGTGATGTATAGGAATGCCAAACAACAATCGACTTTCTGAGTCTATACCATGGCATTCCTACTAAAGAGTCACGAATGTCATTCTTCTGGATGAAGAATATCTATATTGATTAAGCAACAAAAGCTGACTCATTCAATGCATAATGCTTGAAAAACAAAAAGTATTACAATGGCACCCACTGTGTGTTCGCATTGGGAAATGGAATAACATGAGAAATGTCAATGCAATAGATTCATCAAGCTTCGTGATCAGGTATTTTGTTTGCTTGGTTGCTTTTAATTATACTGCTTGAAAATAGTTAGCCTCCTTAGCTGAGATTATGCAGGCATCTGTTCTGGAATACTTTCTCCTCTATCAATGTGTTCAAATAACTGCTATAATCATGACCATTTTAAATAAGTACATTTAGAATCCCAAGCAGCAGGGAGAAAAGAAGGGGTTAGGAAGATAAACTATACAATTTCCCCTGTCTTAATCCCACTGTTGGAATCTGACACGTTTCACCAATTTGACAATTATAACAGCAGGAACCTCAGTGATTCCAGGAGAGTGCATTAGAACAGAAAAATTAAGTGTAGATGACAAGATAAAGGACTTTAAAAATCATAAATGTAAATTAATAATCAAATATCATAAAGATCAACTAAGACACAGATGGCAAGCAGTTTTCCCCAGTGTACTTATACTTGTTCTTCCTGTGCATGTATTTGGGTCACTTGCTAGATTAAATCTCATGTGGCAAGCTCAACAGAGGTACAATGCAATAGTGTATGGATTCAGCTTAATTTTAAATTGAGCAATAGTTTCAGATAATAAATATCTTATGTGTGTACTCAGATTTGACACAGGTTGGAGCATCAAGCAGAAAACTATGGAAGAGAGCTGTTTGAAATCATTTCCCATCAGCAGGGCAGTTCAATTTGTGCTTACTAAACAGAATAGAGCATAAACTAAAAATATGGTCTAGTGTATTTTATTTGATTGAATAAACCTCCTACGCAATAAAGGTGGGAAACACCTTCTATTATTCATATAAACTGCTGTTTTCCCCAAGCGATTAGCTCATAAAAAGGCTACCTCACAAAGAATTTCTTCCCATGTAATTCACTTTAACTTCTTGATTTATAAATCAAGATTGTAAAACTTGGTGATAGCTTGCAGTCTACATTTGTCTACGAGAACTACGGTCAGTAAGGAGAACAATGGAATTCCATCTGTCTATGCAAAGGACATCTATTTCAAAAAAAATTGTAGGCATTTTCAAATGCATCAGTTTTATGAATGGTCTACAGGATTATCACTAATGTCAAAATGTCATACTAATACTATCCTTAAAATGAGCCTTTCTTCCAGTACTTGGTAGACGAGCAAAAATACTTCAGTGGAGGAGGTGTTTCTGAGATGGTCACTTTAGCTATGTATGATCTCAGGCATCACAGAATATCAAGGTTGGAACAGACCTCAGGAGATCATCTAGTCCAACCCCCTGCTCAAAGCAGGACCAATCCCCAATTAAATCATCCAACAGATTTTTGTCCTGTATCCCTAAATGGTCCTCTCAAAGATTGAGCTCACAACCCTGGGTTTGGCAGGCCAATGCGCAAACCACTGAGGTAACCTCCCTCCCCTTCTGGTGCATAGGTACCAGAAGCACTAAATCTTGCACACCCTAGTTGTACACTGACAGTGACCTAGCACAAGTTATATCAAGGACTACACCATCACAACAAAGCACCCAATAGCCAGTTAAACAAAAACTGCAATTTAAAGTCAAGCACAAGTAGATAAGCAAAAGTAATTGTGCAAGTGTGATAGTCTAACTACAGCAGCAGACATCTTCTCTGTCATACTGGTACATAAGTGCAATTCTCATTACCGCGAATGAGAATTTCATGTACATGACTGGAAATTAGCGCCCTTAATTGGGAAAGAAATTGGATTTAACACATGGCAACAAACAGCAAGAAAATCTTCAACACAGCCCAGTCATGAAAATTACATTCCCCCAATACAGCTGTATCAGTTCCAACTGATTTTGCTCAGCTAAACCTGTGTTAACCAGGAAAGTCAGCTCAATGCGGTATATCACAAACATTTAAGTATTATACTCCCTATTTAACTTGTTCTTTCATACAATTTTCTCACTGTCTCCCAATGATCATCTGATCAAATAGGGAGATAATCGGAAAAAATATTTACCTTGTTTTCTAGATGAAGAAAGGGAGTCTTTCCACATGATCTCAGCATACAACATAGAAACATCAAGACCCTTTAGGAAAATTACAGCAGAGGGGAGCAAAAAAAAAACTTGCTTTTGTAAATTCTGCATGCATCATTTGAATTTTCTGGGCTTAGAGGGAAGCAGAAAAATAGTGGGACTCCCTCCATTATACTGAACTTTGGTTTAGTTGCCACTACTTAATTCAAAGTTTTCAATACACAGTCTGAACCATAAGAAAACCAACACGTGTTCCTTCTCCTTATTAATATTCCACAGACAAGTATAGCTTTCAAGTACACGTCACATAAATTATATGGATTTATGGTTAAAGGATGGGATGTACAGATTTTCTTATTATATTTCTTAACCAAAGACTTCAAATTAAATCCATTTCAATTTAACTGGATGAATGGGGTGAGGAGCAGAAAAATAGAAATATTGACCCCTTTGATATAAAACAAAGCTTAGACTAGGTAAGTTTGTTATATCCCCATCAAGCACAGTTTTCAATATGGTGCCATGAAGCCTCTAAAATATTAAGTTTGCTATAAGAAGTTTTTACAATGCCAGTTTATCTTAACCAACCTACATTAAAAAAAACACAGAAAGCAAATACAGACACCTTTTATATAGTAAGCTTGATCATTATAATACATAAAGAACAGATTCTGATACAATTTCAAAGTAGTGGAAAAGGAAATAGAAAAAGTTACAGTAACATGATGCCCTCCTGGAACAAACATTACAGTTTCCAAGCTTAAAAGCACAATCTTGATTCACTTAAAGTTGGAAGCATGATCCATCTCCCACATAGGGTTCCAGCACTGACCTCCTTATCTAGTGTTACTTTTCAAGAAGGCTCCTGTAGGGCAGTTCCATTCTGCGATTACAGTTAAAAGAAAATTTTAGGTTTAAAAATCCCATTTTTAAACATGTTGATGAGCTAGGAAAAGCTATTACTATCTTGCAACATTTGTTTTTCCTGTCCCTTTCAGTGTGGTAGTTGAAAATGTGCTAATTAGATGATCTATTGTACAGAAATGTCATTAATTGGAGTTCAGTGCACCCCAGTGAATTGCTATTTTTTAGTTACAACTGCTAGAAAAGTGTTTAATTTATTTAAAAGCTAAAGACATAAACAAACTCATATTTTAGAATTTAATTTAAACAGTGTGAGATTAATGTTAAGAGGATACCATGTGATTATCTTTTCCATTCTTTCAGAGATGGCCTGCGATTAAACATCACTAATATTTTCTAATGGTATTAAGGCACAATTATGGTAGGATCAAGAGACCCTGACCACCACATCAATAATGCTAAGTTATATTTCAAATGACATTGCAATCTTAGCTAATTTGGACTGGCCAGTAGAAGCAAAGATTTATACCATGTCCTTAAACAACACAGTTTTGCAATACATGCTACTTAAGTTCACATAAATACACTATTCCAAAATTCCTACAGTTCTTAAGTGTAACAGGATGGGTTCAGATAGTGTCAGTGTGTCCCCATTTTCATTTGATCTAAATCAGACCTTACATTTCAAAATAGAAGATTTTTCTTGTGTGCTTTTTTTAAAGGCATTTTAAAACAAACAAGAAGCACTATATAAAACTGGAGGGCTGACAAACTAGAATATTTTAACTACCTCACATACCTTCTTCAAATACATGTAATTGACTTGAAGGATTAAAGTTTGAATGCTTACAGTCAAACTGTAAAGTAAACTGTTCCAGCGCTAAGATGCTGGATCACAATTGAAATTTGGCATTCAGTTTCAGTAGAATAGTAGGAAACTTCGGGAAAAAAAGGGGTTTATTCTGGAAACCGTGGTAGACCTTAGCTATGGCAGGTGCCCTGTTGCATTCTCTTACGCAGTGTAAGAAAATTCCAAATTCAGTAATTAATTGACTCCAGTACAGAGACTATTTCCCAAGGCAATTGACTAATCAAAGCCATGACTGATCCTTTCCCTTCCCATTAATGTGCCTGAAAGTTTGGAACAAGTTATCTAGCAATAGCTCTGCCTTAGTCATTTCCCCCTCTCACACCCTAGCTAACTGAAAGCTCCAAAAGATTAATACCCTTAGACTCCAGCTAGAAATGTTTGTTGCCACTCAATGTGCATATGAAACATGAATCTCTGACCTATTCATTATATACACATATATTCACTTTTTAAGTTTGGCTAGGTCTCAGACATACTGCGGTGGCCAGTTACTACTAGATAGGAGGATTCAAGCAGCATCGCTTCCACATAAAGCCACTCTGCGGAATCCCAATCACCAGCTCACCTTAACCCAGAGGATTAATTCACCTTCCAAATCAGAGAGAGGCTGATGAAAAGCTGTCAAAGTAAATCTATGCTCACTTTTTGGATAGTTCAATTTCAATGGAGCATGAAACACCCCAGGACGGTTAATAAGTTTAGCGAGGCATGCTGTTCTCCCTAATATATTTTAATTATGCATCTGTTTTAATTGTAATCAGATTAAGCCACCGGAAAAGGCACAAAGTGGAATGCTCCCTAATTGCTAATGGAGCTTTTCATCAGTTTCTAAACACAAGCACATTTAGGAAAGAAATAGGTAGAGACACCAGCACAACCATGACATTTTCCAGCAATCGATGCAGTTTCTTTGACAACACAGTTCAGGTCTCATTAGCTGCCCAAACTAACCCGAATGCAAAAGACAACTTCAAGCCCCAGGGACTTCATCTTTGCTAATTAGCATAAAGGAATGTTGAACACACAAACTAAAGCTGAACAATGAAAATGAAAACTAAATGCATTTAGAAGAGCTGCTCATCAGATCTTCAGCAGGCACTGCACACACACGCAGTATGCACTTGCAATAAGTACAGTGCAAAGTTAAAGCAGCGATCTCTATTCTGCTAGTATAGTGTGTGTGTGTGTGTCTGTGTGTGTCTGTGTGTTCATGAACTGTCAAATGCTCCGGAAATCAGATTGTCACAGAAACAAGAGGAATCACTGGAGGGAAGAGATCTATTACGGAGACCTAGGGGGGTGGGGGAATCTTCCTTCCCGGCCCAGACGTTACATCGTTTAATGGTTTTTTGTTATACTAAGTAAACTATATACACACACATGCAAACACACGAACAGTAACACACACACACAACGTTCACCCACTCAATGCCCACCGAGCACAGATTTCCGTTCCCCAAAACTGAAGGGCTTGCAAACCGGGGGCGGGGGACTGCACAGAAAGTAGCAGTTAGGACACACAGCAGCTCGCCTTGCCGGCCGGCCGCACCGCTTTTCTGTTCTCTCTTCTTGCTGCTGTTTAATTCCCTGTTTAGAACAAACAAACTTGATCTACACGAGTCCTGACAGCGGGGCAGCTTGAGCATTGGAGGGTTGGTCTATGGCAGGCACCGAGCAATGCTAGCTAGGCAAAAAAGTGGCGAAGGATGCATTTAACGCTGAAGATGCCGTCGACTAAGGATCTTCCATCAACAGGTGAGCGCGTCCCCTCCGCCTCATCCCCGCCGGGGAGCCCAGACAGGAGCCGTGTCCGAACCCGCGGAAGGCGCTTGGAAGCAGAGGAGGCTCCGCCAGCCTAAGCCGCGGGGGCTGCTGCCCAAGTTGTTCCCAGACCCCCCGCGCTCTCCCGGGGCTCCCGGCGCGGCCAGGCTGCACGGCTCCCCCCGCACCACCTACCTGTCATCGTAGCAGAAATCCGCCCCCAGGGTGTTGAGATACAGGACGAGCCCCAGGGCGCCGCTCACCAACTCTGCGATCATCTCTCCTCCGCCTCCTTCCCCTGCAGCCGCCGCCGCTGCTACTCCGGCACCGGGGCAGCGGCAAAAAGCATCCACCCCCCGCCCCCCCCTCACTTCTTCCTCCTCCCCGCCAGGCTCTGGCCACTTCTCGGCTCCGGGCTCAGCTCGGCGCGCCCCGCATCCTCCTTCTCCTCCTCGCCTTCGGGCAGCAGCGGGAGCCGCGCTCCGCACCGGCGCCAGCCGCAGGTTTATTGTTCCTCGCTCTCCGCTTCTCCCCTTAACCCATGGCAGCTCGGGGAGCGGGAACCGGAGCGGCCGCTGCTCTTCCTCCGCCCGAGGTGCCTGTGCCGCCAACCCGGGCGCAGCTCAGTGACTCTTCATTGGCTCCAGCCAAAGCCCCCCTCGCTGCTGAACTGCGAGAGCCGCTGCCGAGGCTCTGGGAGCACCCGCGTGGGGCTCTCCCCCAGCTCCCAGCGCGCGTGCGTGCCACCCTCCTCCGGCCCGCCCCCTCTCCGCCTCTCTCCCCTGCCCGCCCCGCTCTCCTTTCACCTTCAGTTTCACACTGGGAGACGCTGTGACAGCGAGGGCGCGGCTGGCGGAGCGTCCAGGGGCGAGAGGCTGGCTCGGCTGGTACAAGCGTGCCACAACCCCCCGCACCCCGCAGTATAAATAAGCTGGAAATGCAACAATAGAAAGCGAGCCTGGGCCATTTGTGGGGGAAGAGAAGGCGGATCCTTTAGCTTTCACCGGTCTGACTTGGGTCTGCGGGTTGCACCCAGGTTGAGCTGTGTGCGGGTAACGTTTAGCGGCACGCTATGCTTGTCGTTAAAACGGCAAAACAATGATGGCCCTAGAGAAAGTCGCCTAGCAGGCTGTGCGCACGTGTGGGGGGGTGCGGCGGGAGTGGAAATCAGACATTAGCTGTGCTGGGAACCGGCGGGGGGGAACAAGTCATGCACGGAAACGCTCTTCAATCATTCACAGGACAGGGAGCGATGGCAACATGAAAAGGGTGCGGGTCTGCATAGGGTTTGCTAACGTTGCCTCTGACACCGATCGATCCCCCGTTTCAATGTGTTTCTGAAAGGTTTCCAGGAAGTGGCACATCAGGCGGTCCCTGAGGAGTGGGAAGCTGCACATCCAGCGCTGTGCAATACGTTGGGGAGATTTGAACAAGTTTTATTCCCCTTCTGTCACTGTTTTGCGCAGTTCTCTCCAGCCTCCCGATGGATTAAGTCCATTAACACCTCTCAGAGGCTGTGCTTGAGGTGCTCTTGTGAACCCTATCGCTGTGTCACAAAGATCCCTACTGCTTCGCTGCAGGCGTGTTGGCATCGCTGGAAGCAATCATTGCAGACGTGAGGGTATGCTGCGGGCTGTACAGCATATTAAAGCGTTGAGCGGGCCTTATTGAACTCACTACTGGGAGCTACCAGGGGTTAGCGGTCCAACTACCCCTCAGAGTACAGCACCTCGATCAGAGGTCAGCAACCTTTCAGAAGTGGTGTGGGGAGTCTTCCTTTATTCACTCTAATTTAAGGTTTTGCCTGTTAGTAATACATTTTATGTTTTAGAAGCTCTCCTTAGTCTATAATATATAACTAAACTATTGTTATATATAAAATAAACAATTTTTTTAAATGTTTAAGAAGCTTCATTTAAAATTAAATTAAAATGCAGATCCCCCCGGACTGGTGGCCAGGACCTGGGCAGTGAGAGTGCCACTAAAAATCAGCTCATGTGCCACCTTCAGGGGCGGCTCTATCGATTTTGCTGCCCCAAGCATGGCAGGCAGGCTGCCTCTGGCGGTTTGCCTGCGGAGGATCCGCTGGTCCTGTGGCTTTGGCGGACCTGCCGCAGGCGTGCCTGCAGGAGGTCCGCTGAAGCCGCGGGACCAGCGGATCCTCCGCAGGCAAGCCGCGGAAGGCAGACTGTCTGCTGCCCTCGCGGTGCCGGCAGAGCGCCCCCCACAGCTTGCTGCCCCAAGCACGTGCTTGGCGTGCTGGGGCCTGGAGCCGGCCCTGGTCACCTTTGGCATGCTTGCCATAGGTTGCCTACCCCTAGGATAGATCTTGCATGCTCAGCTCCCAACAAGAACCTTGCCTTCAAAACTCATCTGGGAACCTATTTTATATATCTGCCCGGACAATCCTGGTCAGTTCTACATAGTATATCTCTGTAGCAAGATGATTGAGTTCAGACCCAGCTCCTCTGTGAACCATTCCAACAAACCCTGCATAAAAGACAAGGTAATGACTGCTGGGCCATATGAGCAGAAACATCTTGTCAACTCCATCCAGGAAGGATATATGAATGGTGGGATTTTTTCCCAAAGAGGCAGGGGGGACTACTGGCTGGAAGAGAGGAGGTTCTGCAAGGAAACCCTGGAAACAACCAGGCCTGGGAACAAAGTTTTGCTGAGGTTGATCTCTAATTTTTATTTGGGTTACTGCTAAAGCTACAGCCTGGATAATTCAGTGGCAGAGGGAGCATAAAAAGCTGCCAACCTTTGAGTAGGCTGTATCTGTCCCAAAAGTGCACAGTTTCCCACTGAGGTTTTATAGGTTTCTACCGCCTACTTAGCAGAAGTGGAATTGGAAGGGACATCAGGAGGTCATGTAGTCCAACCCCCTGCTCAAAGCAAGGCTAATCCTCAGACAGCTTTTTGCCCCAGATCCCTAAATGGCTCCCTTGAGGACTGAACTCACAACCCTATGTTTAGTGAGCCACTGCTCAAACTATTGAGCTATCCCTCCCCCCATTGCACTTACAAGGATGTATAATGCCTGTGCAACTGGAATGCAGTGCAGTACTTGTGTGGGTGCCAGGGTATTAAGAAAAGGTGGGTGAGGTACTATCTTTTATGAAAACAACATGAAATCCAGTGGCACCAGTAGCCATGTTAGTGTGTATCCATAAAAACAACAAGGAGTCAGGTGGCACCTTAAAGACTAACAGATTTATTTGGGCATAAGCTTTCATGAAGTGGGATTTTTACCCCGAAAGCTTATGCCCAAATAAATCTGTTTAGTCTTTAAGGTGCCACCTGACTCCTTGTTGTTTTTGAGGATACAGACTAACACGGCTACCCCGTGATATCTTTTATTGGACCAACTTCTGTTAGTGAGAGAGACTAGCTTTGGAGCTACACAGAGCTCTTCTTCAGGTCTTGTGTAGCTCTAAAGCTTGTCTCTCTCACCAACAGAAGTTGGTCCAATAAAAGATATTACCTCACTCACCTTCTCTGTGCAACTGGAAGGCATTTTGCTTTTCCAAAGCACTATTGTACCAATAAAGGACAAGGAGCATCGTAAAGAGTTTTCTTAGCTGGGTGAAATGTGATTAACACAATCACACAGCTGAATGTGTATGACACCTGAAGCTTTACATGTCATGTCAGCTACAGGATTCCACACACAAGAAAATGCTGTGGCCCAGCATATGAAGCAGCCTGTGCAGTGACTTTGCTACAGGGCTCTACAAGACTCTACTTGGAGACATAGGCTCTTTGCCTAACTCAGGAAATAACCTTGAGGAAGAGAAATAACAGCATGGATAGAGTGCTAGGAGAGTTGCTTCTGTTGCTCAGTTGGTTAAAAATAGTGAATGCAGTGGTGTTATAAATTACATTCTGATATATTTTACCATATGATCAGGAAATGTCAGATAATTCATTCTGACTTACAGTAGGCTTACTATAGGCTTACTATGTGATGTGATAATCAAAAGGTATCTGGCAAGGTAATTTAGGAATTCACTTCTGACACCAAGCAGCCACTTCCAAAATAAGTTTTTTTTTCAGGAAATTCACATTGTCACAGACTCTGCTATCATGGGGAAGAGAAGAAGGTTGTAACAACACATATTAATAACAGTAATTGTGAAGATGAGTTGAGTTATGCAACCTAAAAAATACTCTATTGTATAGCTTAGTAGGCACATTTATATGCTTTATTGTGAATACCGTTGAGCACAATTAATTTAACAGCTTTAGCACCAATGTGGAAGTCTTGTCTTCCGATAAAATGTAAAAGGATTATGGGCTATTGTATTTCAATATATTTCACCTAAACCATGCCTGGAAGATAAAGCTGGGGCACAGCATGTAGAAAAGCACAAGCCTGTCTCAGTGACAGATTTCGTTATTTGGTCACTGACTTTGATACCATGGTGATGAGTGTGGTATAAAACCAAAGAAAGATTTGAATAGACACTTCAGAGTCTACACAACATGCTGAGCAATGTCTTTCAGAAAATATCTGTGCCAACTCCTTTGGGGCAGAGAAAGGATAGAAAGACTGAGCCCTGAAAAGTTCTAATGATTTTGCATTTAATGGAACAGTTGAAGTATTAAATGACAATACAAATATTGTCAAAATGTGTCTACATCCATATTTTATCAGTTGTTACACCCATGCACAGACAATTAAGTGTTGCAACATATTATGCATAATTCTGAACAACAGTGTAGTTTGCATACCACTCAGCTGTGCTATTACTATGTAACATCAATGATAAATAGATTGTTCTAAAAAAGTAACCACATTAATTGGAACACTTAAGTAAAGGAGTGTACTAGGAAGTTTGGAACACTGTCAGTAAATCATTTAATGTTCTTGTAATTCTCTCTCATTAAAGCTAATGTTAAAAAATATATATGGTACACAGGTTAAGAAAAGAGTGTCTGTGCATCTGGGTATAGTGCTTAGTTTATCCACAAATACAAAGTTTGTTTTTAAAGTCATAAGATACATATAGTGCATAATCAGCAATAACCCAAATTTGGGTGAATAAATTTAAGAATACGGTTTAGATATTAGCATCCAAGTATTCAGGTACAAACATGTCTGAAATTTGTGTCTCATGTGCAAATAAGTAGTACATCTTCCCAACCTTCACAACTCTCCTTTCAGCCATTCCATCCATTGATAAAGAAGTAGATTTATATTTCTGGGCAGTTGTGGTCCAAATCAAATAAACCATTTATTGGTTATGTTTTGAGTAATAGTTCTAAAAATCTCTTTACATTTCACACAATGGAATTAATCATTTTGGGGATTTATAAAATACCTTTTTCCCCCATTGATTGGCTAATTGGGGAATTAATATACTGAAAAATTACAATACTATACAAATTAGTTAGATCAAGTAAGATGAGGGACTGCTAAACTTATTATAATCAAAATTTAGGACCAGATTGTGAACACTTCACAAGCAATTGCATTAACACCAATGCAATTACTTTTGTCAGAAATTGTTTATTGTGGTGAGCGACAGGTTCACAATCTGGCCCTTAATTTACCTACAGAAGAAGAGTGTGGAAAACAGTTTTAACAAATGCCTTTCTCAAAATCACTCAGGGGTTCACAGATATAGAGCTGCTTAATTTTATGGACTTTTTTTTTTCTGGGGGGGCATGTCTTAGCATGTGGCTTCCTGACATGTTGACAGGATCCCATTCATTCTCAAGGGAATCAACTTCATTGTCTTTCTTCTTTTAACCATTCTGTAATAGTAATAATAAAATTATTAAGAAAAGCAAATCCATTTCACAACAATAAAACAGTAAAATCTAGTGGAAATCTGTAAGAAAAAGGACAGTGTAAATTCCAATCTATATAAACAAAACATGTAATCAACTTATATTAATAACAGAAAGAGATTCAGCAAGGATTTCAATAGAATTTTATAGGAAGCATGTTTCCAGGAGACACCAATTCCTACTTTAGATCAGTCAGTGGAGCTAGAGTATTGCTGCAGAATTGATGCATTCATGGAAGAAGAGAGAGAAAAAATATTTTTAGCTTTAAATAATGTAATTACACACAATCATGCAGCTTCACTCTGCCCTCTCTGGTGAGAACCAACGGTGGTAAAGGCAGGTTTCTACCTCTTTAGAGATAGATAGATAGATAGATAGATAATAGATTAGATTAGATGATCAATCCATAATCCAGAAGTTTTAGCTCTTAACAGCTATGAAGAAAAATGATTAGCTATTTTACTGAAAAATAGGAACTTAGGCTGGGATTCACAAAGGGACTTAGGTGTTGCAATGCTGAGTGTAACAGCACCTAACTTTTAAGCACCCAGAAAATCAAAGGAAGAACACTGTGATCCACAAAGTTGAGTTAGATGTTTTAGCTCCCTATACAATGAGTGGGGAGAGATAGACACCTAAGAATGTGATCCACAAAAGAGAGCACAGGGATGTGCAGCCACCTAAATTAACCAGCGGGAGATGCCTACCAGAGGATTGTGTGCTAAGCCCTGCCCCTCTCTCAGATCCAGGCACTGACCTACATCCAGGTAGCAGGGAGATATCTGTCTCTGCTTGTGATCCACAAACAGGAACCAAGCACAGGACCAGTACAGTCATTGGGCCAAAGAGAGTGAGAGAAAGAGAATGACTATAGTGTTTAAGGCCCTCCCATGGGAGGTGGGAGACCCTGTGTCCAGTCCCCCAGATCCAATATTATTTATCCACAGTGGAACAGCTTCAAAATGAGAGACTGAGGAAAGCCCACATCAAAATATCCCATAGCTCAGTGCTCTCTCCTGGGAAGTGGGAGACCTTCATTCAAATCTTTTTTTCCCTCCCCTGGCAGAAAGGGGGGAATTGAACCAGGGTCTCCCACATCCCAGGCAAGTGAGCTAAGCACTGATGTAAAAGTTATAAGGTCAACACTGTCACCTCCTTTTCTGACATGATTTTGAATGGAATCTGATCCAGTAGGCAGCCTCTTAGCATACCTACTGGATTGGCCCCTACACACAATGTAGGTGGCCATACACCTATCTTCCTCAATTTGTGAATCTCTCTGACGTTTAAATGGGAGATAGGCATCCAGATGACCAAAAAAAGGCAGCACTGCACATGCCCAGAGATGGAAAAATAGGCACCTAACAAATTTTTACTTTGAAAACTTAGGTGCTGCATGAGTTTAGGCATCTATAGGATTTGGCAGGAGTTTTGTGGTTTGTAGTGGAGCTGAAACTGGGACTTAGACACCTGCGCCCAAGATTTATCCACCTTTATGGGTCTGGGCCTTATTTGCTGCAATCCTATTAAGTTTCTCAGTTCGAAAATTCTAAATACTTTGTATGTCAGCTTTTCTTTTTGATTAGCTATTTATTTCACTCTAATAGCTACAACAATACAAGCTGAAGATATTTGAACACAGAGAGCTAAAATCTGGGTGAAGATATTTCCCTTTCTCAATATACTTCGTATCCTCAGAAATGTGCTATTTCTAATTATTTAGCTGTCTCAAAATTATGCTAGACCATGTGTAAACCACGTGATCCTATGTACCAAGGATTCTTGACTGAAGTACTCTAAAGCTTCATCACACCTGGGAATCTATCCCTTTTGATCTAGTTATAACATGCAGAAGGAAATACACTTTTTAGGAAGTCCCTACAATTGAGTCACTTAAAATAACTTCTCAGCCATTGGCTTAATCTTGAAATTTACTCCACTCGCATAGTCTAACTAGTCAATGGAGAGAAAATGAAGGGCAAGATCATAGCCTAAATTTGAACTAACAGCTTTAATTAGCATATTTAAATAAAGGATTGTTCTGAGAATTCAGGAAGACTGTGTGGATTTAGGAGATATTCCAAGGTGGGGTAAAATTATTAAAGGCTACATCCCGGCCTGGTCTAAACATAAGGGGGACTAGGACATTCATCCTCAAAAGCTGGTGTGGCCTCCTCACATTTCTGCTGCACACAGAGAGGCAGAAGCAGGGGTGGCATGCTCAGTGCTTCCATTCCACAAATGTGGGTGTAGAGAAGGCATAGAACCAAACCTGAGATGAAGCAGTAGGACTGCTAATCTGCTAGTGGCATGAGCAAGTAGCAGATTACTTCCCCCTGGAGGAATCATGCCTCTCCGAATGCATATACTTTTGGTGTGAACACTCATAGGAGAGAATGTAGCATTTGGAGCCTATCGATACTCACATGACTCTCAAGTTCACTATGCTCACTATCCTCACATAGTTCATGTCTACACAGGGATATTACACTTTGTTTGCTCTCTCTCGGTTGAGTGATTTAACTATATCAAACTGAAATGCATCCATACCACTTTGCTTTGCCAGCTTAAGGAACTTTCCGTATTAATCATTACATCCATACAGCTCTCCACTTGTTCAACGTAACCACTCAGCATTCAGGGCAGATATACCATGGTGCAATACTCTACTGCTAAGCTCTGTGCTCTGTGATTTTTCTCAAAGTGCGCTTTGGGAACTACAGAAAATCTGCCAAACTAGCAAACTCCCATGATTTCTCTCTTGGCATCCATTAACTTTGCTAGTGCCATTTTTGAACTGCTGTCAGGCAGTACAGGGAACACATTTCTGTGATCATGACAGTCATCAATACAAACAGAATGATGCATATGTCTTTTGCAGTCACGCAGGCAGATGGATTTGGCTGGGTGGTTCCATAGGCCTTTTTATACAGTGGCAGCATACCTAATGGAGGAAGAGGCAACTGAACAGTTAGTTTTACAAAATATTTATCTAGAGCAGTTTTATTTGTTTCTAAGCTTTGTCAACTAGCAGTGAGTGATGGGACAGAGCAGTGATGTAGAAGTGGGATGACCAGCAGCGACAGCAGAACTGCAGGATGACAAAGGCCACTTTCCTAGAATCTACACAGAGCTCATCCTGGCCAAACACAAGCACGAGAGTTTCCTTCAGCATGGAGAAGCATGGTGCCATCACCATCCAGAAGTTCACCACCACTGATTACTACTGGTCAAGAACTAACCAGTTTGGTATTGGTAGATTGATTTCTGGGGCTGATGCATAGAGGTTTGCAATGCTATGAGGAGGCAGCTGCTGTGGCATCTCATAAAGCCTGACAGAGTACATGAGATTACTGACAGCTTTGCACAGATGGGGTTCCTGAATGGTAGATGGACTGCTGATGGGACACATGTCCACTCTATACCTGACATATCAGATCAAAGACTTTATAAACAGGAAGAGGTCTTTCTCCATGTGCTACAAGACCTGGTTGATCACTGTGTAAAAGTCACCAATATTAATATAGGGTGGCCTTGAGTTATCCATGATGCCAGGATGTTTAGAAACTTGGGCCTGTTTGCAGAACTGAGCTTAGGAGTGTTTGCTGCCCTGAAAATTATGAACATTAGTGGAGTTATTAAGTCTTTCACTAGACAATCAGACCAGAGAAAGGAGTGGCTGAATTTTACTCTGAGCAGTTGCAGAACATCAGTGGAGTGTGCATTTGGAAGACTGAAGGAGAGTGGTGGCAGCACCTTTTTGATAAAACAAGATGTTTCTCATCATTATGTGCCCCATGGGATAAGTGTTTGCTGTATTTAGCACAACACGCCTGAAAGCAATGAAGAGATCTTGGAAGATGATGGTAGGGATGTTAATGTTCTAGCACCATCTAGTAGAGAGGAGGGATGTTATTATAATTCTTCCATTACCAACCTTTTGAAGCCACCTCTCTGGAGAGGTACACATATACTAGATCTAGCTGGATTCCCAGGAGACCATCAGACTAAAACAGTTTATGGATAAATACTCAGGGCCTACTTTCTGATCCAACACACAGAGGGACCTCATTCTTAAGGTAGAGTTGGAAAGATTAGGCCTACTGCAGCCTCATATAATGGAGGACTTGTTCTAAACTGAAGCTGCGATGAACTGGTAAACACAAGGAACCCCCTGCCAGAATCTATGTTAAGGTTGGGGTTAATTCTGGTAAGCTTAGTAGCATGCATGTAGGCTCTTTTATTGTTTTTAATATGCTTACTCTGCAATGCTTTTTACCTTAAATAAAGTAGGTTTGCATAAAAGTGATCTGTGGTGTCTTTTAACTCTAGCAATTACTCCTGTTAGCCATCTCTGAAGAAGGAGCAAGAAGGTGCCCTTGGACAACCTGTCTGTGCTGGGAAATACACAGTAAAGGTGGGGAAATGTGCAGCCTGGAAATACCCTGGTCAGAAGGGAGAGGGATATGTGCCTCCACCCAACAGAGGCAACAGCTAGGGAGCTGGAAACTGAGAGTAGGTCCCCTTGCTGGAGCACTAAGGAGAAAACAGGTGCAATTGCCCTGAACTGTGATGGGGGCGGAGGGAGGAATGTAATGGCATGTATGAGTTCAGCTGCACCTCAGTGAAATTTTATCAGTTGAGTCGTAGCTAGGTGGATTTATTGAGTTAACATCCCTGTCACATATCAGGATGCAATCCAGACCAGTGAGACAGTATGTCACCACCTGCCTCAGAACCCTGGGTGCCTTACAATGCTTTGCTGTTGTAGCTCCCAAACTGGGTTGCTCACAAAAAGCCTACCAGCATGAAGGTCACACCTTGAGTGCGTATAGCTGCAGCCTTGGCCCAGCAGCACTGACCCAAGCAACCAGGCAACAACACTTCAGTTACACTCTAGCTTCCACCAGCCTTTGTTACTACTTACAGGTGGCCCCAACTAGCTCCAATCTTGAATTTTCCCCAAAGCATGTGTTCCTCACTGCCCAGCCCTCTCCTGGACAGTTCAGATATTAGAGGTCCATTGAGCCTGTAAGGAGTCAGTATACAACAGCTGGCTATTTTAACTGGAGTTACCAAACAGTTCAGGTTACACACAACACTGGATTAGTTTTGATTTTTAAAAAAGTTTATTTAACTAAAAAGAGATAGATTTTAAATGAGTGCAAGCACAGGGTATTAAAGTCAGAAATGGTTATAAGAGAAATAAGAATAGAAAGTTTTCCAGAAGCTAAAACTTAACAAACTAAATTTGGTTCAAGGTAAAATCCTTACCACATGTTCCCAGCAACATTGCTAATCAAATTCTCAGGTCAGGATCCTCCCACGGTCAAAAGGAGGGTTCCTTTGTCTTCTTAAGTAGAAAAGAGAGAGAGAGAGAGAGAGAGAGAGATGCCTTGGGGTGTTTTTGCCTCTCACTTTCATAGTCCAATCACCCTTGGAAGTGGATTATTATGAGGATTACCTGTCAAAGCAAAAAATTATTCAAACAGTAAAGAAGGTGAAGTGGATCTTGGTGGTAAAGGTGGTTCCATACTCTTTCTTCTCCCCTCTGTATGCTGAAATGCAGATTTTCCTTGTCTCCTGCCATTTCCCCCTCTTGCAGTCTCAAGCACTCTGTTTACTACTTATATGTAAATTGAGATAAATACACATTCCTTTGTTTAAGACAGACTTGCTTAACAACTTTGACTAGTCAGGGCTGTGTGGGTTGGATATGTGCTAATATCATCATATAGGGGAATTCATAACTTTACATATAATATTGCTACATGCATTTCACCATGATAACATTGACCAGCAAGTTATTACTTTTCAAATGATATTTCGCAAGGCGTATTTTGTACAATGATTATTATAATGGTACATAGGGGTGAATACAGGAATGCTTTCAATCACAATCGCCATGTAGACAAGGCCTCAGTCATTCAAATGCCTGCAGAAAAGACAAGAATGAGCACAAGTACAGCCATAGCTAGTTCACTCAAAAATGTAGTATATCAGGGGTCCCCACTACCATCTAAATGTGCCCGCGTCCTGGACGGCGGTGGAGCATCCGCCGAAATGACGCTGAATTTCTGTGGTATTTCGGTAGCCGCGCCTCTCTATGACACCACTTGCTGCTGACAAGCGGCGTCATTGAGAGGCGTCACCACTGAAATGCCACAGAAATTTGGAGGCATTTCGGCAGATGCTCCACTGCTGCCACGGTCCTTCGCCTGGCGCTTGCCAGATGAAAAGGTTGGGGACCACTGTAGTATATAATCAGAGAAATGCATTTGTAATGTTCAGCTAACTCTATCAGCTGAGAAACAAGTGAAAAAGAATGTTAAAAAAAGAATTATGAAACTAGCTACTGTAAATTTTTAAGCTGATTACACAAATGTCATGCACCTAACATGGGTATAATAAAATGAAAATGTATTTCCTCTTCTGCTGGGCAAATTAAGTCATTGTATCTCATAAATTGTTTCTGCTGTCCTCTTACATAGCCAGAAGTTGTTTAGCCATATGTTCCAGGGTTGCTCTTCCACAACATTCCCTTTGGCTGTGAAAGGGCCCTGAACTCCCCCAGCCTCTGGTCCTCAGGAGGGCCGGCTCCAGGCTCCAGCGCGCCAAGCACGTGCTTGGGACTGCATGCCGCGGGGCGTGATCTGCTGGTTGCCGGGAGGGTGGCAGGCAGCTCTGGTGGACCTCCCACAGGCGTCCCTGCGGAGGGACTGCTGGTCCCCCGGCTCCAGTGGAGCATCCGCAGGCATGCCTGCAGGAGGTCCACTGGAGCCGCGGGACCAGCAGACCCTCCACAGGGATGCCTGCAGGAGGTCCACCAGAGCCGCGGGACCGGCGAGTGGCAGAACGCCCCCGACGGCATGCCACCATGATTGGGGAGGAGAAATGGCTAGAGCCGGCCCTGGTCCTCAGTATCCAGCCAGTAAACACCATGGATCCAGCTCTTGGAGAATCAGCCCTCTGAATGAGTCCTGTGGAAGTCCACCCCTTGCAGGGCTATCAAGATCCAACAGCAAAAGAAACAAAAAAATCTAACACAAGCCTGCAGTGGTTTTCCCTTCTCTTTACAGAGCCCCCAGCAGTCCACAGTCCTGTTCAGCACCCACAGGTAGGTCACTATTAATAGCCCCAAAGTAAGTATTCTGTATCAGGCTCAAAGGGGCGGGGGTGCAAAAACAGGTACAAATCATTCAAGGAGCTCTTGCTCTCAGCCACACTATCTCCAGGAGCTGAGGACTCTGCTCTCCTCCCAGATCTGTCACTAGCTGAGCTGGGCTGTTCACTTTTAGGTCCTCTCACCAGGCCTGACACTCCTTGCTGGAGTAGAGGGGTTGGACTGATTGAGCCCAAAGCAGTTCATTAACTCTTGCCTTGCCATGTGTGGGGTTTGTGCACCCCATCACACTGCGCCATGTATTAACACTCACTTATATCAGAAATATTTCAGTCAGATCATAATTTTTCTTCCATAACTTCAGAAACATTTAGCACAGACAACAATATCTGATTACTTCTGTCAGCTTCACACATGTTGTCTTGCCGTTTGTGTATCTGAGCTATTGGATTGGTGCTTTAGTCATTCCTTCACCTCTGCCATTGTCAATTAATTTGCACCTAGATATTCTCAACATATCACTAGTACTACTATTTATTTGCTGAGCTCCAAGTCAGTGTGCTCATTTCGGCTTGAAGTACAAGAGTGTAGGTAAAGGTGTTTTTCAGTCTTGTCTGAAGGGTCAAGGATGATCATCTTGATGGCATTCCTCAACCACATTATCCATATAGGCTCCAGACTGCTGTATTAATCCATATGTATTGAAGAGCCTCATCTTTTGAGGTAGCTTGAGGTGAGAGTAGACAGACTTTTTATGTATGTTTGTTGAGATATAGAGTTGGTGGACAGTGTAAACTTCCTAACTGCAGATTGTGATGCAGGTGTGCACCCCACACCAGCCCTGATAGAGTTAACAAGAGCCTGAGAGGCCAGGCATCACCTGAGAGAGGGAAGGCCAAGGTTAATTGAGAGTGAAGCCGAGCTCAGGAATGGGCTGGATCAGCACTATAAAGCCAAGAGGTTGAAAGCAGAAGACTGGCTGGTAGGCATTTTCTGACCTCAGATGAAATCACTCTATAAACTGAAGAAAAGGGAATAGAAGCATAATATGATGATGATGATGATGATCAGCAAAAAAGCAAAGTTGATGAAGGAAATAAACCAAAATGCTGTAATTGTAAAATCCCTAGCCAAAGAAACTACTTTAGGTGAGGTTAACCCTGTGAAAGTAGCTGAGTGGATTAAGAAAAGTAGAGAGGATATTGTAAGAGCTAGGAGACTGTTGGAAGTGATCTTTTAGTTGAATGTAAAAACAACTCTGATAAACTACTAAAAACTAAAATGCTAGGGAAAGATAAAGTAAGTTGCCAGATACCAAAGTATTTGACAGAAATAAAGGGGGCAATATATGGAGGGCCCAGTAGAGCTGACCAGTGATGAATAACCGGTTGCATAGGAGAAGATGATAAAGTGTTAGTACACTAGGGTTTCAGTTATTCAGAACCAAGCCATATATTACCCCTCCCCTAAGGAGTTATAGGTGCCAATGGAACAGGCATGCAGAGAGAAAAGAAGATGTGGTAAATGTTGTGGGGAGAGCATTCCTATAAAAATTGTGTAAAAGGGATAAGATCAAAGTAGTAACTGTGATGGTAATTACAGTTTGGCATATAGAGAGTGTATTGCTGCAAGGCAAGCTAAAGAGATACAGATGACAAAATTTGTATACCTTATGTGGAAGCTGTAAGGAGACTCTCAAAGGATCAGGTGGAGAGGGAAGAGACAATCAGAACAGGAAAATGGGACCTGCAGATACAACCTCATTCTATAAAGAACACTGCGAAAGGAATAGGTGATGATATACTGGTAATGAAAAAAGAAATGTTTATTGCATTTATGATTGAAGTGATACATTATACATCACAAACTGGGAAAAATCAGAAAAAATGAAAATTAAACCAAGGGCAGTGGAAAACTACTTGCGTATTAGCAACTTGTCAATGGAAAGTATTCATGCAATTTTGAATGAAGTTAATGGAGGAATCTGGCTAGTATGGGGATCTTAGTCTTCTGTTGGAATAAGCACAGTCTGATAGCACATGGTCAAGAACTAAAAGAAAATATCCTGGAAATGAAAACTAAGCCAGTTGACATTTATCCAGGAAACATGGCTGATTGAAAAGCTCACTTTTAAAATTCCATGTTATATTGCCTTTAGGCAAGACTGAAAACTAGGAAGAGGAGGAGGCAAACTATATAGCAGTAGAGAATGAAGAAGTAAGTCTAGAATATAATGCTGTCGAGATCCCAATTCAGAAGAGTAATATTTCTTTCAGGATTTATAATATCTATAACTTATTTGGAAAACAAGAAAGTTTGGTGCTACTATGAATAATGAAGAATGCTAAAAGACCATATATTATATGCCATGACCTAAATTGTCATAATAAATTGTGAGGAAGTAAGAAAACTGATAAAAATGGTGCATGCTTAGAAAAGCTCATTGATGAAAATAATCTAGTGGTTTTAAATGAGGACACCCCAACTAGATTTAATGCAACAAATAGTATTTTTTCCTGCTTTCATATGAGAATTAAAACAGCCGATATTGCAAGTAAATGCAACTGAGAAATATATAAGGAAGAAGGAAGGGGAGTGAGCATTTCCCTATACTTATTACAGTTCAAGAGAAAGGTAAAGTTGAAGGTAATGGAAAATTACTCAACTGGAATTTTAAGAAAGCTGGGTCCTATCTGCAAGTAAATGTACTGAATTTGTGAATAATCATAGTGTGAGTGATGACATAGAGAATGTCAATGTCAATTTAATAAAGGGATTAATAGCAGCAGTTACTGTAACCATACTTAGGATATTGAAATACCCCCAAAATAAAAACTCACTTCTATGGTGGTGTGATGTTGCACTCCATAGTATTTATGAAAATATGCTTATGATATTAATATGACATAACTAAGGTATGTTTTATGCAAGATGGCTCATGTAAGATGTCATTGAAAAGGTTATGATTTACTGAATGTGATTATCCAATTTGTATGCATGTATCATTTCTGTATCTAAAGTTAGGAAAATGGACTATGTAACAATTACAACTGGGTGTGTATTGGGAAGACACCCATCAGATAACAGATCATCAGATTTGATGGGCCATTAGGAAGAAACAACAAGACAGTGAAGATACTAATCTCTCTCCTTCCTGGGAGGCATCCTGGGATGTAGCTGTGGAACTACTAGGTCAGGTGGTCTTGTCACCTGATACTAAACATTATCTTGGACTTCTTGTAACTTTCCACTAAAAGGAGAGGGGGGTCAAGTTTGGGAAAGAAAAGATTCCCTCTTTATGTAAATCTTATTTAAGGGCAGGGTGGAAAGCAAACGGGACTCTACTCCATTGCCTATCCGAGAAGAAGGACTGCTGAAATGACCTGAAGGGACAAAAGAACTAACCTGAAGGGAAAGGCACGGGAGAGTCCAGACTGACACAGGGATCCAGTCTATAAGAAGAAATAACTAGAACCCTGAGCTACAGAAACTCTGCATCCTACCTATTTCAACATTTAGGGTGAGAAATTACATTCTGTAACCTATTTCTTTAGTGAATCAAGCTTAGTTTCAGTGTTTTGTTTTATTTGCTTAGTAATCTGCTTTGTTCTGTTTGCTATCCCTTTAACCACTTAAAACCTGCCTTTTCTAGTTAATAAAATTTGTTTTGTTTATTATTAAACCCAGTTTCTGTAATTTCTAACTGGTGGGAGGGGGGCAAAAAGGGATGCATATCTCTCCATATTGAGGAAGAAGGCAAATTTTTATGAGCTTGCACTGTGCAGATTCTTCTATACAGCACAAGACAATATATCTTTGGGTCTTCACTCGAAGGGAAGTGGACACCTGGGTGCTGTGGCAAGTCCCTTAAGTTGAATGCAGCATTTGAACAGTTGTCCTGTTGGATTTTTTAACCTCAGAAGGGCAGAACTAAATGGTGACCCAGCCAGAGGGCCAAATTACCAGAAGAAACACTATTGCAGAGTGAGAAACAAGCAGTAAGAGGGCAACCAATGCAGCAAGAGCTACAGTCCCTGACCTAGACCCAAGAAAGCAAGTCGGTGTTGAGTGGCAACTTCATTACACAGATATATCAATCTGTCACCTCACAAAGGGTGTAGTTCTTCTAGGGCAGTGTTTCCTAAACTTGGGATGTCGCTTGTTTAGGGAAAGCCCCTGGCGGGCCAGGCCGGTTTGTTTACCTGCCGCATCCGCAGGTCCAGCCGATCGTGGCTCCCACTGGCCACTGTTTGCTGCTCCGGGCCAATGGAAGCTGCTGGAAGTGGCGCGGGCCTAGGGACGTGCTGTCCGCCACTTCCAGCAGCTCCCATTGGCCTAGAGCGGGGCCTGCTCTGCTTCCAGCAGCTCCCATTGGCTTGGAGCAGTGAACCGCAGCCAGTGGGAGCTGCGATTGGCTGGACCCTCAGACGTGGCAGGTAAACAAACTGGCCCGGCTCGCCAGGGGCTTTCCCTAAATAAACGGCATCTGAAGTTTGGGAAACACTGTTCTAGGGTGACCAGACAGCAAATGCAAAAAATCAGGATGGGGGTGGGAGATAATAGGAGCCCAAAATCAGCCCAAAAGACCCCAAAATCAGTACTAAGTTCTTCACACCCTTAGTTTATTATTTACACTAACCAAATAATAATAACAGTTTTCTGTAGCACCTTTCCTCCAAGAATCTCAAAACACTTTACAAATACGAATTGATTAATGCTTACCACACTCCTGGGCTGTAGGAAAGTACTAGACCTATTTCTCATAGTGGGAACTGAGACACAGTGGTAAAGAGAATTTTCTAAATCACACATTAAGTCTGTGGCAGAGTAGAAACAGAATCTGCATCTCCTGCCTGTGACTCCTAGTCATATTTTTTCATTATAGTATCATCCTTCCACACATAGTAATTGGCATTTCCCTTTCACAAACCACAGTGGAGTTCACTCAGAGATGAATCTGTCCTAGCAGTTTCATTCTAAGATGATCCCTACACAACTGTTAGGGAACTATTGAAAGTAACTAAATATCAAGGACATAACCTCCCAAAATAGTGTCCCTGGGTGAGATTGATGCACCAACATTTTGGTTAAGCTGGGAAACTGAGTCACAAGTCCACCCAATTTAGGCTTAAACAACTTTTGCCTTATCTATACAAATTCAGAAAGCATAATTTTCACTTATAGTGTCTTGAGATATATTTATGCCAGACAAATAACAGACAAGACAGAATCGGTAAATAGGCCCTTGTTACTGTGTTCTGGAGGATCAGGAAATTCTTCTACCTTCCATGATAGTCATTGACTTGTCTGATCCCTTGGTCCTTCAATCCCATTCTTCAGTTTCTGATCTGGTGTTTCTCCAGTTTGGGCCCATGTTCACTTTGGTCTTTTATATGTATCTACATTACAGATTAATCTTTATCCAATTGGTTTATAGCGCATCAACCCTTTGGATTTTAGGTAACCCAGATATTATGCATTCACAAGCTTCAGTTACCCAACTTCAGTATTTTTCCTGTTAGTTTTGCAGTTTCTGGGTCATGTTGTTTTGTGTCACCCTGCCCTGGGTCTTCCCAGAAAAAGGAGGCAGGGGAGGGTCTTATTTATCATTTACTTACATCTTCCATCATGATATGTTACCTTTGTTCTATCAGCAAAAACATTTTAAGCAGTTAGTAATTCTGTGTAAAAGAAGAATTGGCAAAACCACACATGCCACCAAAGCCTTAGCCTGTGTTACTTTATCTGTACATATCCACTAGTCATAATTACAAATTATTAAAATATAGCTATTAAAGCTCTTAATTTTACCATTGACAGGTCTTCATTTTATATTTAAAAGTTTTGTAAGTCAGCATATGTTATTCTGTGTTATCTTTAATCAATTAGATTGGGAGTTATGAAAAACATGATGTTTCTTTAATATCAATGTCATCTTTAAACATGGGTTTTTTCATTCAAATTTCAGTTTTGCTTGTGAATCATTACAAAGAAACTTAATTAGAAATTTTCCTGTGAATGTAATTTGAGGGATGTCTCCATTTTAGGATTTTTAAATTTAGTTGCTTCTAATGGTACCCTGACACACGATTTGGCTTCCCACAACAGTATCAAGAAATCTGTGATGTGTAGTCTGGCTGTCATGCAAGTGGAGGGACAGAGAGTATGTGTGTGTGTATATCATATCCTGTCTCTCGTCATTTCATGGCAGTTGTGTTGTCCAGTAGATGGAAGAGTTTTAGCAACAACTCGAAACTGTTTCTTGTCACCTCCCATCCCATCAAAACAACTGAGTCATCATGCTGTCAATCAGCTTTGTGCTTTTCAGGGGACTGAATCAGTAGCATTTCCATTGTGATGCAGATTGAAAGACAGCTTAATTCCAGTCCGTGTCTGTCCATTTCTGCTGCATCTTACCCTTGAACATGTGGCTCAGGAAGTATAATGATTCATTCCCATGGCAGCATGCTTGTAATCTTTAGCGCCCAGAAAAACAAAACCAGCCAAAGATCCAAGTGTAATTTCCATCTGACTCTTTGGAGACCTTCTAAGGGAAAGTCTACAGGATCTGCATCTTCTTATCCTTCTCCCTGGAATAGCCTATATCAAGGATCGGCAACCTTTGGCACGAGGCCCATGAGGGAAATCTGCTGGTGCGCCAGGATGGTTTGTTTACCTGCAGCATCCACAGGTTCAGCCAATCGCAGCTCCCACTGGCCAGAACATCCCTCAGCCCACGTCCCTTCCAACAGCCCCCATTGGCCTGGAATGGCGAACTGTGGCCAGTAGGAGCTGTGATTGGCCAAACTTGCAGATGCTGCAGGTAAACAAACCATCCTGGCCCGCCAGCAGATTTCCCTGATGGGCCATGTGCCAAAGGTTGCCGATCCCTGGCCTATATCACTCCTTTACCTGGGTGCAAATCCTGCCTTCCTCTGGCACAAGCATGATGTTTTCCTAGCCTTGCAGTGGAACTGGTATGGCTCTCTTGTATGAAGGAGGGAGGCTACAGTAGTCTTGCCTATGTTACAAAATTTTGTTTTGTACAAACCTGGTTGTGAATAGTCAAATTAGCTGATATGATGCCGACCATGACTGACCGCTAAGCATTGACCACAGCAAATCATGTTTAGTATCAAGAATTAATTATAGAACCTAGAGCATATCCAACCCTTCTTTCATTTCTCATGGTTCTTCTCTTAATCGTTTCCAATTTATCAACATCCTTCTCAAATGGTAGACAATAGAACTAGACACAGTATTCCAGGAGCAGCTGCACCAATACCAAATAGAGGTAATCTAACTTCCCTACTTTTGCTCGATTGAATCTCCCCACATCCAAGAATTGTATTAGCCCTTTTGGCCACAGTATCACACTGGAAGCTTGTGTTCAGCTGATTTTCAACTATGACCCCGATGTCTTTTTCAGAATCACTGCTCCCCAGGATAGAGACTTCCATCCTGAAGTATGATCTACGTTCTTTGTTCCTGGATGTATACATTTACTTTTGGCTATATTAAAACATATATTGCTTGCTTGAACCCTGCTTACCAAATGATCTAGAACTCTCTGTATCAGTGACTTGTCCTATCTATTTACTACTTCCTCAGTCTTTGTGCCATCTGCAAACTTTATCAGTAATGATTTTGTTTTCTTCAGGGCACTGACAATGTTTATTAGCATAGGGCCAAGAATCGATTCCTGCAGAACTCCACTAGAAACACACATGCTTAATGATGAATCCCTATCTACAATTACATTTTGAGACCTGCCGGCCTACTTTAGGGAATGTTGAAACATTTTAAATGTTTTACTGCCCTATTTTTGCAAGTAAGAGCATTACATTTGGCTATGTAAATGGGTTCCAGATTATTTTTAAAAAGCCAGCTTCTTTCTGCCTCGGGGAGAGAGAAAGATATAAACCAAGATTATTGGCTTTCTGAAAGATTTTATACTTCATTTTCTCTTATTACAGTCATACCATGTAACTGTGTGCATATGTGCATATGCATGGTCCTAATCATGCAAGGCTGCAACCAGATTCTGATGATCATGCTCTGACCAAGTTTCAGGGAGCTTCTGTGCATTCTTTCATCCCCTGTACAACAATGAACATTCTTTCCTATACCTACCAAAAGTTTGCTTTGAATCCACTGATCTTCATTTTGCATCAGGCTGTTACTTCACAGCCACTAAACACATGCAAATGTGTAGTGCTGTTTGCAATGGGGGGGTTCCCATATCCATTTTGTCTCACACTAAATGCATTAATGCCAACCTTCTGGCCAGGAGTTTCCCACCATTCCTCCCTCTCCATCTGACTCCCTCCCAGCCACACTACAGACACCTGTTCCAGGGAAGAACACATGTTCCAAGTGTCTCCAGGCAATGGATCTTTTCCCACTTCTTGAGCATTTGCCCCCCTCCTTCCCTTCATTCCTCACTGCTGACATGCTGATGTTGTATTTATTTTGTCTGAGAAAGCCAGAGATTTTAAAATGTTGTGCAATATGCCTAATGTCTCTCCCCAGCACACAGAGCAGATTATATGAGTGCTGGTCAGGAGAGCGCTTTTGGCATGTATATGCTCATTTGGGCATGAATACCTGTATTGATACAAATAACAGCTGCTCCCCAGAAATTCATGCAAACAAGAACTAGTCAAAAATATTTGTTTAATAAAAGGCAACAGCAAGGTTGGGTTGAATTATGAATCTTATTTTTGTGAACACAGGACCAGTTCCTCAACTTGCATAAATCAGCTTAGCACCATTGACTTATATGGATCTGGAACTATGTTGATTTATCTCAGCTGAGGAGCTGGCCCATGTTATTGGCAAGTATTTTCATCTCCCACTATTTGCCCAGCTCTTCTTGGGAATGTTGCTTTAAAGTTATTTATGCAAAAGAGAAATAAACATTTTTTCTGCATTCTTTATTGTCATGTTATGTTTGAACTAGTGTTTAGAGAAAGTTTCTCATTCTTTTTTATGAAGAACATTTTCAAATACCAACCTTTAGGGGCAAAGAACGTGCAAAAATAAGTTCGTTTCCCTATAAAAATATAAATAAATTACTGCTCATCAAAGGGTCATATTTATCTGACTCATACTCTCTACTGATAGGGGTATTTTTACTGAAGTTTTTCAAGTTGAATGTTTTAGATGGAGTTTACAGAATTATCTGAAGTCTCTTTGATTTTCTAATTTTGTCATCAATGGACAAATACAAAAAAAAAATGCCAGAAAGGGTATCAGACAACACATATATATAAAGAAACTGGTGCCTTGTACACACCAGAGAACTGACTCATTGATAACAGAACAGAGCTGCAGTGTAAATGCCAGTGGTTCTGTATGTCCACACTACTCACACTGTTTCAATGAAGACCAGTTGCAGTTTTGTTCTGTGTCCAAATAATAGCACTGTAGTCCAGAGCAGCACTGCTATCTGGAGACCTATCCCAAAGTTCCCCTCTCAGCTTGCTCTAGCAATGGCTTCTGGGAGATTTTGAACAGGTTTCTGAATTCCTATGGGGAGCCCAGCGAAACTATGGCACCATTTCTTAGTCCTGTTCTCAAAATGGAAGCCAGGTGGAATACTCACCTGACTAAGAAATGATTGTGTTGCAGTTTTGTAGAAGATGTTGTGAGATGGCTGTGGCAAGGTGGTGGAGGGTGTGCTGAGAATAGTTGCAGAGCCAGATGCCATGACCAACAATTCATGATGAAACACTTATACACTCAAGTGTCCTTCGGTGTGTGGTGAGCTGCTCTTGGCTCTGCACTGATTAGATCACATTGTTTTTGAGACTAAGAACAAGCAGAAGTGATTACATAACTTCAAAAAGAAGAATATTTGTCTATATCCTAGGAGCGAAAGGAGCATAAATACCACAAAGACTCAGTAGGGCTAGCATTGCTGTCAGTGCTAACCTTTGCAAAGAGGGAGAAAGGGTCTGGGAAGAGGAGGGGGCATGAATGTCTGTTCTCTGCATTAGCCAATAGGACAAATCAGATATAGAGGGCAGTGCACAATGAACTGTCCTAAGGAGCACAGAGAGACAAGATGAGTGAGGTATTTTTTATTGGACCAACTTCCACTGGTGAGAGACCAACTTTTATTGGACCAACTTCCACTGGTGAGAGAAAAACTTTTATTGGACCAACTTCCACTGGTGAGAGAGACAAGCTTTTGAGCTACACAGAGCTCTTCATCAGGTCTGGGAAAGGTACTGAGAGTGCCACAGCCAAATACAAGATTGAACAATTAGTTTAATACAATGCCTTCTACAGCCCTGATGGGCAGTGCTACCCCCTTCCTCCCAATACAGTGCCACAATGTTGAATCCTGCTCGGTATGTAAACAGTACAGTGTGCCCAGAACGAGAAGCGAAATGTCTCCTATTGTTTTCTTTAAAGGATAGGAGCTTTGAAAGGGACTAACTTATTTAAAAGAACATTTTGTAGCAAACATTCTCTCTACCAAAACCACAGATAAGCAGCTGCAATAAAATGGCTAATTTAGTGATAGCTCCAAAATGCTTGTAAAGAATATTTTAATGAATTGATGGGGTTCTAATTTGAGACAGTATTTTAAGTTCAAGACACTTCATAACAAAAAGAGACCGTGTTCCTTAACAGGTGTGGAGTTGCAGCTGTCTCCCTTCACATCTATAGACATACCATTTATCTTTTAAATCTGCTTTAGAGTTTAAGCAAGGGATTAGTCTACTAATTCAAAGACTTAGGAGGCTGTAGAAAGACTGTATGTCCTCACAGTTTAGGATACATAGTGCTGCTTTTTCTCTCTGGTCCAGTGGAATTTGTGTATAGCATTCTGATTTCTTCACTTCTACTCTGTTTACCTTGTTCTTAATCAGCATTGATTTTTTCCCCTGCCCTTAAAGCAGGGGGGGGAAAAAATCAATTTTCCATTATATTTGTTAATAAGTCATAGTAGGAGTTAAATAGTACAGGGTATTGCAGGTAAAGCAGCTGATAATTAATTGTTGAGACAGTCCATTTAGTATGTTGAACAGACTGACACACAAATAATATAACAAAAGGCTGTGGGGGTAAATCATCTGCTGGCCAGCATTGCTGAGGCAAGCAGAGATTCTGGCAGATGCCCCCTGTGTCCAGGTCTACCACTTGCCAGGGCAAGGTGGGCTTTGTGGACTGATGTCAGGCAAGACCTGAGACCCTCTTCCTCCCAACTAGCACATGCTGCTGATCACAGTGTGGGCACTGTCTGATAAGAGGAATAGACAAATGCCATGATCTGCATATCCCTTTAGGTCCACGGTATGAGGACTAGCAAGGAAGTGGTTTTCCCTGTCTAGGTTTTTCTTAAGCCTCTAGTGAGAGATCTTGACCTGCTGCTTGCATTATAAGGGTGAGGAAAGAAAGTTTGTGTCCCTTCCATAAGAATGGCTGTACTGGGTCAGACCAAAGGTCTGTCTAGCCCAGTATCCTGTCTGCCAACAGTGGCCAGTGCCAGGTGCCCCAGAGGGAATGAACAGAACAGGTAATCATCAAGTGATGGGCAGTGCATCAGCATGTATCTTGCTCTTTCTAACTGCATGCAATGCTCTGAATGACTCATCAAAGGCCTTATCCAACTCCTTTTAAAGTCAATGGGCATCTTTCAATTGATTTTATAATGGGATTTGGTTCAGGCCCTAACATAGGATGCTGGAAATTATTGATCTGACTGGAAAATGCAGGAATACACTGAAAAGTATTTACATGTTCATTTTACTGAACTACCAAAAAATGAAAATGAGCTTGAGAAAGAGAATAGTGTACTTCAGTTTGAAAACTGCGTGATACTTAAAAAGCATGGGGTTTAGGATAAAAAGCTCCCTTTCCTCCTCTGATTATTATTATCAAAATATAGAGTATTTTGTGGTGATAACTAAAATTTCTCTTTAATACTATCAATCACTCAGGATCACTCCTGGATAAGCACCAAATGTCTTTGCATGCTTTCTAATGCCCTGATTCAGAAAAGCAGTTAAACATTTAAGCATGTGCCTCAGTGCTTTGCTGAATAAGAATAGACATAGCACTTGGTTAAAATTCAGCACATGCTTCAGTGTTTTGGTGAGTCAGGGCCTCAGTGCCACAAAGATATGTGAATACAAGATCATAGTCAAACAATTTTGCTGACAACATGACACAATTTTCTACTATGCCTATGCAAATCTAGGGTAAAAGTTCCTAATAAAATTAAGGAGCATACTTCCACTGGATAAAAAATTTAATATTGCAAAAATGCAGCTTCAGGTCCTTGCTAGAAGCAGAAGAATATAACAGTTCCATTAATCACACTTTCTCACATTCCAGTATGAAATATTGATCAGTGGTCTCCTCAATCTTTACAGTGCTAGTCAAGGGACTTAACAAATCTTATCTAGTCTTAATAACCTCCCTTCCTCACCCCTAGAGGTGACATTTCCAGATCAGGACTGAGGCACATGTTAGGGCAAAATGAAGATGGTTGTACTGCCGCTGTGCCTGTTCTGGAGATAGACCTTTTTGGTCTCCTAGGGTATCAGTCTGGCAATTTTCCCAAGCAATACATTACATGAAAATGTCTATACAAAGGGGTGGGGATGCAGGGATAGGGCAGCATTCCCTAGCAGTCACATGGAGGATATGTCTACACTGCAATCGAAGGTGTGACTGCACAAGTAGACATACCCATGTTAGCTTTACCTCTGCTAGCAGGACTGAAAATAACAGTGAAGACAAGGCAGTGTGGGTTTCAGCGCAGGCTGTAGAAGCACGCCGTGTACCCTGGGTATGTACTCACATTGTTAGCCGGTGCTGAAGCATCTACACTGCTATTTTTAGCTACAGGTAAAACTAGCGGTGATATGTCTATCTGTGCTGCAATCACACCTTGAACTTCAGTGTAGATATATCCTATGGCTATTGGGACATTACTGCCCCTGCCACTTGTGTAGCACATGGCTACAGCACAGCTGCTGCTCAGATTTCCTGTGGTGGTTGGCCAGGATGCCTCCTAATCTTGATAATACCCATTATAGAGTGTGTAAGAGGTGTCTTTGTCCCTGCCTGGTTAATCTCCCTTGAAGGCAGACAGGGACTCCCCCAGAAGACCTTAGGGAGAGAATCAAGAGCTCAAGGAGGAGGTTTTTCTACAGGTGAGGAGATGGCAGATGGAGGCTGTCTTGCTGATAGAGGGGGATATAGGGTGTCTTGGAGGCTGCAGTTCTGAGATATCTGAGTTCAGTCCATTGCCATGTCCTGTGCATGGACCAACCAGGACCAGGTTTATAAAAGTTCAGCCCTAGTGTTCATTTGTACCTTTGGGGAGATATAGCTCAGTAGTTTGAGCATTGGCCTATTAAATCCAGCTTTGTGAGCTCAGTTCTTGAGGGGGCCACTGAGGGATCTGGGGCAAAATCAGTACTTGGTCCTGCTAGTGAAGAAAGGGGGCTGGACTCGATGATCTTTCAGGGGTCCTTCCAGTTCTATGAGATAGCATATTATATGGAGATATACCTATTAACAAGCTGCATAATCAAGTAGCTGAGGTATATCTATTGACACAAGCTCTGCAAGCATTAATGAGAGACTTTATATGGTTTGCTGATGGCTACATAATTATTCACTGGTAAACTTTGGGTTATTAGAACCCTGAGAACTTTTCACTGAAGATGTCCAAGCACTTTACAACTTCTAATTAAGTCTTATAATACTATTTTGGAGAAAGCAAGTGGTAGTATACCATTTTCAAACTGGACAACCAGAGAAGCAGGTAAGTTATATAGTGTCTCAAAAAGAATTCAGGAGTCCTGACTTGATCCCGTGATTTAACTACTAGACAACACATATTACTCACTATTAAAATCTTTCTAAATTATTTTTGTTTAAATTTTTTTTAAATTGTAAAAAAATAATAATAATAATAATAATCTGATTTTGTCTGTTCTGGACTGACTTCTTCAATTACCAAGATCAAATGCCCATATGTTTCAAACAATGAATAAAATATACTTTAAAACTCTCAGTCAACTATGTTTTATCAGTGCATCATATCTTTAAAATTTACACAAAAAAAGTACAAAGTGTTGACTCTTAAATTTTTAACTACAGTGTGCCCCATGTGCAAGTCACTTTCACATATAATATTGGTTATTTCTCAGCAAGATCTGCACACAAGAGGGAGAAAGAATCAAGAACTTTTAAAAAAAATGCTGACTATATCTCATGTAACATCAGTTCGAAGCTCCTGGGGGAATATAAAAAAATATATGATGATTTGTAGAATTTATGTGCCATGAATTCCAGATGCTAATCATGTGATTGGTTCTTTTATGTCAAATACAAGCATATGACATTTTTTCCTGCTTCACACAGAGATTCCACACTAGAACTTGTATTTTTTGTTTTTAAACGGAGGAAATAATTTGATGTGGCCATAAGTCTTTTGTGTCATTAATCAGATTAATAATTATTACCATACTCATTAAATGAACAAATCTGTTAATAAAAGATCTGCTGTGCACAACTGTATGCTATTTTGTCAGACGCTACGAGACTTTTTTACGGTAAAACAAAAAGTTTTCAAATCAGTTCCTGATAAAGGATTTGACAAGTTAACTGCTTTACTGTACACCGAAGAAAAAGCACAGAAAAGGTTTCTACTGCATGTTTCCCCATAAACGTGTTATTCCTGCTTTGAAATCATCTGCAAATTAATCTTTCACACAATTTGTTTAGGGCAATATAGAGTGATACAGTCATGGCTCTATGTGTTACATTCTGAAATCACTTTTTCCCCCCTCCTGCATGATTGTGTGTGCGTGTATGTGAGAAAGAGACAGACTGTGGTCAAATACTGCATTGAAATTAATGGAAATTTTCTCTAAGTGAGGGCTATAACATATGGACCATTTTGTCTTATTAATTAATATAATAACCTACAATGTATATTTACAAAAGAATCAACAGACAGCAGAGTGGCAGCTAGCATCGCGGGAGCAAGCTGTACTGGCAATACTGGAGATTTCCCTCCTTCTGGTCCTGATTCAGCAAAGCACTTAACTGGGTTTAATTTAAAGCCCATGAATAATCTCATCCCTGTGCAGCAAAGCATGCGTTTCAGCCCCATCAACTTTAATGGGACTACATGCCTACCTATAGTTAGGCACAAGCTTAAGTGCTTTGCTGAATCAGGACCTATCTTTCTTTAGGAGATAACATATTAATCAATTTGGAAGATTTCTAAAGAGCCTGTTTTGGACCCAGTAGTTTATTGAATATCTTGCTGCTGTTTCAATACACACATTGTTGACATGGCAGTGCTCCCACTGTCCAGCATGGATCCTTGGATCCAAACTTGGTCAAGGTTCAGAGCTCTGACTAATACAGTAAATCTGTGGATTTTGACTAAGGGTATGATCCTGAATCATGGAAATCCATGGAAGTTTTACCATTGATTTTTGTGGGAGTAGGATCAAGGCCATAGATCCCCATTCAGTAAAGCAAGTACTTGCTTAAGTCCCTTTGAATTTATGGAGGCAAAAACACTTGTTTAAGTGTTTCATTGAATCAGGGCCCTAATCTATACCTGGATCAGCAGCATTGGGGGTATCTGCAAAGTATGGAAATTCCTTGCTCTTTCCCGGAGGTATGTCTACACAGCAAAGAAAAACCTGCAGCTGGCCACTGCCAGCTGACTCTAGCTTGCAGAGCTTGGGCTGCAGGGCTGTTTCATTGGTGTGTAGATTTCCGGGCTCAGGTTGGAGCCTAGGCTCTAGGACCCTGCATGGCTATGACATAGCCCCACAGCCAGAGCCCCACAAGCTTGAATTGGTTGGCATGGGCCAACTATGGGTTTTTCTTTGCTATGTAGACATACCCTTAGTCTCTGGCTGCAGATATGACCTTCCTATTTTGATGTATGTCATGAAGCTGACAATATGTTACCTTCCCACTTCATTTAAGTAATTTTCCTTTAATATACATGGTGTTATTAATAAGTAATTATTACAGTTTTAGTCATGTTTTACATTGATCATGTGCATGGAAACTGTTTTATTCCATTGTAGTTTTCCTTCAGACTTCGTCCCTGGCTAACTGCAATGGCCAAGGTAGGATAACAATGTCATTGTTGAGCATGCTTACTGGAGTCCGCTCAGTGTCATTCTCAAAAAGCCGGCTTGCCATGACCAGTTTCATTTTCCAATATTGCAGGGGTGATTTACGGGAAAACAAAAGCCCTTGAACAAATGCCTGATACCAGTTTTCTGATTTACCGTACACAAAGGGAAAACATTCAACAGCTCTCTTCTTGTATGCATTTCCTTATGGAAATCTTATGTTCACTTCTGAGTCATCTACTTATTAATCTTTCACACCAAGTTGGCTCTGGCGATGAAGGGTGAAATCCACAGCTCTCTCTGCTACGTGGTGCCAGTCAGGAAAGGGGCATCAGCATGGGATGCAGCATTTGGCATGCTGCAGCTGTAGAAGGAAAGTTTTTTTCCCATCAGAATCAAAAGTAGCCTTCTTTACTATAGAGCCAGGAGGCCCATGAAACTTCTAGAAGCCATCGGTCACAGAGGCCACTTTCTGCTGGATCCAACCCAAAGTGCATTATTCTAATGTCAGATGTGCAGGCGTGGATCACTGTACACAATCCATTCAGGAACTTCTGCTCTGCTTGTGCACAGTTGGAGATTAGTTGAGATTAGAAGAGATCCCTGGATCAGCATAAAACAAATACTTGACATTTTGTTTGGAAAAGTATTGTGCATGGACATGCACAGTAAATAGGTCCTTAAAACAAGCAACAATGACTGTGACTCAGTTATACTCTACTCTCACGGTTGACAAAACTTCAAGTTGTATAAAAGCGAAGCTGTCTACTAGACATTGAAAAGGCGCATAAGATTAGGTATGGGTGAACTCATTCTGCTTAATTTCAACCATACCACTTTGTGTTTGAAAGTTCCTGGCTTTATCTGATTTCCCATTCAACTTAATAGAGCTTATCAAAAAAAAAGAAGAGATGGGCAGAGATTTTTAAAAAATCTATTACAAATACAAATGGATGCTGCATATAAATAAATATGCTACCCGTCTAGTTTTGGGAGACTGTCCTTCTATCTCTAACATAGCACAAGCATCACTTTAGCTAGAAAGGGGATTTTAAATAGAATCATTGTGCAAGAACATGGTTTCAAGTATGAAAGCAAAGATTGGTGGACTTTGCAAGCCTAACAAAATAGACTCAGATACGCTGAACCACAATTACACTGACTATACCCAGCCCTAGTATATTTAAACTCACACAAGTGCTTACAGTCAGATTTTTTGGAAAAGACAGCATGGGTAAAATTTCAAAACCAGCTAAATGATTTAGGAGCCTAAGTCCCATTTTCAAGAGTCTTAGACCCTTTGGAACCTTTGTCCCATTGACTTTTGATGAGACATAGGTAACTAAGTGCCTAAGTCATTTCTGAAATTTAAATTTAGACCCTAATCCATTCATTAAGATGCTTTGGAAAAATGTACCCAGTATATTTGCTGGATCAGGAACTTAAAAAGTAACTAAAAACAAACGCATATGCATGGACTTTACACACTTGTGGTCCTATTGTCTTCAGTTAATAGACATTTTATATATTACAAAGAAGGGAAAACAGGTCTTACGCACATTCCTTGTAACATCTACTTCCATCATCAATGTGGAAAGCATAACAACATATGAGGCCTGATCTCTTGTGCAGAACTCCCTCTGAAGTCATGGGAGTTCTGTACACAAAGGGCTGGCAGAATCATGACAACTATGTTCTAATTTTTACTGTTGTATATAAAGCTATGCAACTAGGATGGTTTTTATATGCTGCACTTCGATCATTCTAAGCAGTCTGTTTGCTTGTCTGTGGTGAGGATCTCTATGTGGAAGTTCAAGGGGACCCAGCATGCTAGAAGAGACCCACAGTGTGCTGTGTCCTGGAGAGTTTTCTTTTGTTCTTTCTTCTTTTGTTTCCTTAATGCTCAGATTAAAGGGGCCCTGTCTGCAAATACACAATAGGCAGAGGAGCATCCACCACTTCCCTCTGCCTTTCCTGTTTTAAAGATTTAGCTAAGGGCCAAGGGGAATTTCAGGCACTAGATCCAGAGGCATGACTCTGGCTCCCTTCCCTCCCTCTATGCATAGGATGACAGAACTGGAGAGGCACAAAATGGAATAGGAAGGTTTCTCATATTGTGTGTGTGTGTGTGTGTGTGTGTGTGTAGCAGTGGCTGTGCAGCACCTAGGAGCTACAGGATACTATTTGCCTCTTTTATATTGTCTTTGAGGCAGGATGAGACATCTCTGCACCACCTTTCAGTGGTGTTCCATGTGTAAATAGCACAAATGAGCCTGAAGCCATTCAGATTGAAAGTGTAGGATTGCTCTTTGTGCATGGAAAAACAAACACTTCCTTCCCAGAAGAAATAAATTTTTGAAACAAAAGAGAAAGGACTCTTTTATGTACTGCAGTTCCCGTAAAATTGTTTCCTGTCTAACCATGAGTGACTTGCTGTATAAATGCTTCTTGGAGGCCAGAGACAAAGCTAAGAACCAATGCCCATAGTGGAGAGACTGAGATGGAGATGGTCCAGCAATGTACCAATTGTTGGAACTTTTCTCATTTCCTCATACGTAACAAGCTTATTTTGGTACTCTAATGTGCCTGCTTCTAGGGTTCTTGCTTCAGTAAAAATAAAAATAGTAATTCTTCCCATTCGTTAGACATGTTACAAACTTAGGTCCTCTTTGATACCTGCATAAGGGCCTAATTTTGCACCCCTTGCTTCTTTCAAGAGTAATCCTTACTGCTGTGAGTACTCCTAGTGATGTCAGTTACCCCCAGGAGCAAGGATTGCAGATCCAGACCTAATTATGAACTGCTGCTTTTTAATAGGAGTAGTTGAGGGATTACACAACACGATGGCTGAGGAGATTTTGCATCCTTTGCCTTGAGCACTAGTTTCATTAAAAATAAAAAGTGGCATTGCAGTAGTAAGATACTCTGAGCTGAAATGACTTTAAAAGCCAATTTTGCATCAGTTGCTACAGTGTCATGCTCACACTACACTAGCTCTTGTGCTGTGGTTGCTATGGCTAAATTTTACTAAGAACAGTTTAGTTAACCACCATGAAGAAAGTGCTTTGCCCAGCACCCAGCCCAAATTACTGGGCCAGGCACTTGTCATGTATTCTGTGGTGGGAAGCTCATCCCCTCAAGGCTGCAAAACTACTGCCCTGAGACTCATAGACTCATAGACTCATAGGTCAGAAGGGACCAATATGATCATCTAGTCTGACCTCCTGCACAGAACAGGCCACAAAACCCTACCCATACACATTTATAAAAACCCCTAACCCATGACTGAGTTATTGAAATCCTCAAAATTGTGATTTGAAGACCTCAAGCTGCAGAGAATCCACCAGCAAGCGACCCATGCCCCACGCTGCAGAGGAAGGCGAAAAACCTCCAGGGCCTCTGCCAATCCGCCCTGGAGGAAAATTCCTTCCCGACCCCAAATATGGCGATCAGCTAAACCCTGAGCATGTGGGCAAGACTCACCAGCCAGCACCCAAGAAAGAATTCTCTGCAGTAACTCAGTTCCCATCCCATCCAACATCCCCTCACAGACCATTGAGCAGACTTATCTGCTGATAATCCAAGATCAATTGCCCAAATTAAACTATCCCATCATAACATCCCCTCCATATACTTATCAAGCTTAGTCTTAAAGCCAGATAAGTCTTTTGCCCCCACTACTTCCCTCGGAAGGCCGTTCCAGAACTTCACTCCCCTAATGGTTAGAAACCTTCGTCTAATTTCAAGTCTAAACTTCCTAATATCCAGTTTGTACCCATTCGTCCTCGTGCCTACATTAGTACTAAACTTAAATAATTCCTCTCCCTCCCTAACGTTAATCCCCCTGATATATTTATATAGAGCAAGCATATCCCCCCGGAGCCTTCTTTTGGCCAGGCTAAACAAGCCAAGCTCTTTGAGTCTCCTTTCATAAGGCAGATTTTCCATTCCTCGGATCATCCTAGTAGCCCGTCTCTGAACCTGTTCCAGTTTGAATTCATCCTTCTTAAACATGGGACACCAGAACTGCACACAATATTCCAAGTGGGGTCTCACCAGCGCCGTATATAACGGCACTAACACCTCCTTCTCCTTGCTGGAAATACCTCGCCTGATGCATCCTAAAACCGCATTTGCTTTTTTAACAGCCATATCACATTGGCGGCTCATAGTCATCCTGCTATCAACCAATACCCCAAGGTCCTTCTCCTCCTCCGTCGCTTCCAACTGATGCGTCCCCAACGTATATCTAAAATTCTTATTATTAATCCCTAAGTGCATGACCTTGCACTTTTCACTATTATATTTCATCCTATTACTATTACTCCAGTTTACAAGGTGGTCCAGATCTTCCTGAATAGTATCCCGGTCCTTCTCCGTGTTAGCAATACCCCCCAGCTTCGTGTCATCCGCAAACTTTATTAGCACATTCCCGCTCTTTGTGCCAAGGTCAGTAACAAAAAGGTTAAATAAGATCGGTCCCAAAACCGATCCTTGAGGGGCTCCACTAGTAACCTCCTTCCACTCCACTAGTAACCTCCTTCACTGATACAGCCCAGGGGCTGGAAGCTTCCCTGGAACCGGACACGGCTACATCCCAGGGGAAGACAAGCAGATTCATGCAGCAGCCCACCTATGGTTTTACTCCCCGGAGACTACACCAACCTGGTGGCTGGTGTAGCTGCCCCAAATCCTTACACAGCCATCCAGGACAGCAGCCCACCTAAGTCCTGTCCAATTCCCTCCTGCCTCTGATCACTGTTGCACAGGGAGTTCATGTGGAATGGGGACTCTGTAATACCACACAGGAATATACAGCCTCCTCATTGACCCCTCCTCATGAAGCCTTCCTCTTGCTCAGCCTACAGAGGTGACACCAGGGAGAGGATTTGCCCTAGTATGAATGACAAGAACAGAAAATTGTACAGCAACGTCAGTTGAGATCACTGCTAAGTTTCCACATTACAGGAAGCTTTTCAACTATCTTCCCAGTATCCCATCAACCTGACATGCAAAAATGTAAAGACAAAGTAACAAAATCACAGAAAGTACCACAGTGTCTATTAACAAAGCAGATCAGCTGACATGTAGCAGCTGGAGGTACTGAAGCCCTTAATAAATTGACCCTCCTGTTAAGATTTGCAAGAGCTCTCAATCTGTCATTATGCCTGTTGTGTCTGTCACTTGCACCTGGTATGAACATCTTATTTAGCTATTCCACTGGACAACACGGTCATGTTGTCCAGTGGAATAGCTGAGTGGAATTACTCTACCTTTGTGCTGATTACTAATAAAAACAAGTTTCACTTTTGAAGTAAAAGTTGGCTTTCACTATTACTTGCATTGTTCAGAGCTGGATTATTACTGTTTGGATGCTTTGTGTGCATACTTTCCATATGCTGGTGAATCTCAGCTCACAGCAAACACTGCAGGAAGTATGATAAATTCTACCTTTTGGTTTCCAGACTCCTGTGCAGATTTGATTAGGGGGAAGGATTATCCTACAGTTGCTTCTTTCAGAGATTATCAGTGTTTCATCTATAGGCATAGATCCATATGTGATTCTGTACTTATGCATTTTTCCCCACACACACATCTCATTGTGGCCCAGAGGCTCTCTAGAATCCTTAATTATTTCTTCACTGGACAGAAGAAAGACCAGCATATGAATTAGGAATTGCATTATTTATTCTGATTGTTTTTAGGCACTTTTAACGTTCCTTTGTCTAGGACCTGATGGGGGTATGCACTGCTTGACAAACACTTTAAAATATATTTCCAGAACACATCTATAATTCTCTTTACACCTCCTGTACACAGATCATACAATAATATTAATGCCCTGCATGCTACCAGTTTGCATATGGTACCTTACATAACATCTTTTAGATACAGATTATGACAGTGAGTTGGGGCAATTAGTGCATCATGCCTGATGTGAGTTGTGGTATGGTGTACCCTTTGCCAGTTGGTTCTGAGGGGCTTCCTGGGTCACAGAGCTCCAGAGCTTTTCATTCTCCTCACTATTTCCATTGCCTCCAGCCAGTTGGGATGTAATCCAAGGTTCCCCAGGCATCCCATTTGATGCCACCACTTGTATGGAGTCAGAAAGAGTTTCCAAGGCTACCACTTTCCTGTAGCATCCTCCTATGGCTTCTTATACCATAGGGCTGCTTTTTGCTGGGGGAGAGGGGGACATAACAGAGTGTTCCAGTCATTGTTTAAGCTTGGAGTCTTGCCATTTGATATTTTAAAACATTGTTCCACACATATAATTTAAAGCTTTTCTCCCTATTGTATATGTCCACAACAATATGCTATGTTACCATAATACTGCTTGCTTTGCATCCTGAGCATGTCTAATTCAGAAGATCTACACTTTCACATATGCAAAGGAAAGGAAGACAATGTGAAGAAGATTATGGTTTCTTTGGGAATTAATAAAATGTTGGCTTCTAGATCATCATTTCTTTTTATTTTCTTCTTCTTAGATGACTCAACCCCTCAAAGAAAAGTCTTCTGAAAAGTCTCTCGATTACAGACTTTGTTTCTGGTGGGAAATGAACGTTTTCATTAGTCTCTCTCCAGATTTATGCAGTGCAAATTGTTTAACAAAACAAAATTAGCAGGCTCATTGCTTGTAATTAAACTGGACAATACAAGTATCTATAGAACAGAATTAGTGTATCTAAATCCTGTATAGCCTTCTGCATTTTCCTTTAAAAAACAAACATATTTCATTTTTAATGTTCTACCCTAATAGCAGAATAATAGGCTAGATCTATCATATTAATTCTATGAAACTTTTTTACACAAAAGCATCCTCAGCCACCAGCAAAACTTTTCATTCCCTTTCTCTTGCCCAGTTTCCTTTTCTTGCTTATATAATCCAGTCTCAAGGGTGTGTTGGGTTGCTTCTTATTTATGCTCAGACTGTGTTGGTGGTAAGCCTCAGGCTGTCCCTTAACAGGGTAATACACCACATTCAGCTATGTCTTTACTGAGACAGGGGAACTAGAACTGAACACATCATAGCAGGAGAGGCACAGTACTCCAGAGTTCCTTTAAACTATCTGGTTGCACATCCTACTGGCATGCACAGCAGATAGCAGGATGCAGGCCCCCTGTCTTCCAGTGCTACCAGCCAGTGGGATATGAATTCCAGGACTCTCCCTTCCTGAGACCATTTCCAGTGCCTTCAGCCAGCGGGCAGTATTCCAAAGCTCCATCTTCCAATGCCATGCCATCAGCTAAGTGGAAGCAGGAAATGTTTATGAGGCTCCCACTTTCCCAAGTCCTGCATGCTCTCTCTCTCTTTCACTCATCTTTACCTTTACTTATCTCTCTCTCCTCCTCCTCTCGCTCCTCTCCATCTTTACTTATCTCTGTCCTCTCTTCCATTCACATTCATTCATCACCTGATTTTCATTTACAGTCTGTCAGACCAGCGTAAAGAGGCCTTAGTGTAAATGAGAATTAAGCTCTCACTGAAATGGAAGAAAGGGAGAGAAGAGAAGAGTAGGAAAGTGATTTTTTTAAAAAGATCCTGGGTGGTGAAAAGGTTGTAATGTCTGTGGGCTATAGAATAGCGTCTAAACCTCTCTCATTTACATCATCCACATAAGTAGACCCTGAAGTTCTCCTTTCCAGCTGTAACAGTGTTTCTAACTGGCCGTTTTTTTCCCTAGAGGACAAAACTGGAGCAGCCTAAAGACTTTTCACAAGTTATTTAAATTTCATTTCCAGGACACCTCTCTCATATCGTCCTCCACAAAATATGTCTGAAACATTAAACAAACTCATTGAAGTTCATTCCATCGGGAACCCTTCCCACACAGGAGAAAATATCAAAGGAAAACATACATAAGGACACAAATTTCTGTGTAATGAAGCTCCACAAAAACATCTTGAAGAAGGATGCTTGAGCCACTGTGGCTGAAGACTTTGGGGACAGGTGAAAACGAGGGGGGAAATTAAGTGTGGAAGATACTATAAAACACCCCAGTGCTATAGAAAACGTGTGTAGCCTAAGAAGCTGAATCCAATAAGTGTCAAAAAAAGAAAGATTGTGCAGCAAATCTGTGAAGCATTTGGAAATGATACATGGTGAAAAAGAAGCAAAAAAAGAATTATAAAGCTGCAAATGTCAGATCATTGTGACCCAGAACCACAGAAAGGGGAGATGTCCATGATAGACATACGAGTTAAGTTATCCCTGAGTTGACTGTGCCCAGTTGTGGAAGTGTTCAGTACTGTGAAAACGAATGTATGATCATCCTGCAAATCTCCTGAAACCAATTAGAGCAGTCTGCTCCACTGAGTTATAAAATAAACTGAAAAAGACAGGGAAATCTCTCAAAATACTAAGGAAGAAATCTTGGGAAAGGTGAAAGAAAGGATCATATTGTCAAATTCACCTGAAAACATACTCAACTTCATGGATGAAGAAGGCAATCACATTTTGGGAATCCTTGGAAAAGATCATTTAACAGGGTAGAGAGCCAACTCTGAGCCCCTTTTTCTCCAGGGTCTCACGTCCTTTTTGCAATTTCCCTCTCATGTTCACCATTGTGAAATTCCATGTTATTCCTCACCTCCCTAATATTGTTTTCTTCATCAACTGAATGACAAGAAGATATGAAATAGATGGCATGGTTATGTGTATAATACACATATGTGATAAATTATTTATGTGAACTAGATTAATTTTGTTGAAGTTTCATGGTTAAATCAGTTTTCAGGGATCTGGAAAATAAGACCAGAATATTTGTAAAGCTTTTTATTGCTGCTAAATTTAAAACATTTGGGATGAGATTATGTTTCAAAGGGGCCAAACAAAGGGGAAGCACTATTTGACCAGATTTAGCCCTAAATTATATATTTATCACATAAAGTAATAAATATTAATGGAAAAAATGTTTCTAACCCATCACTCCAAGCACTCTGTTTTCATGTCACTTTTTCCTCCTCCACACCCTTCATCTCTTTTGTCTATTTAGATTGTAAGCCCCTTGTGGCAGGGATAAGGCCTTGATTAATGGGGCCCCAGTCCTGGCTGAGACTTCTAGACATTTCTAGAATGCAAATAAAATAAATAAATAGAAATCAATTTATTAAACATGGATTGAGATATAATTTTGCATTTGAGAGACAAGAAGGTATGAGAATTAAAATATAATGACCTTCTTTACGGTATACACAAAAAGGAGTGCACAGTGACACAAAAGAGAGTGAACAGTGGTTGAACTTTTTGGACAACCCCTCACTGTGTTCCCTAGCAGTGGTAATTTTTAGACACTCCCCACCTTAGGTGGCTGGAGTTACAGTGTTATGGAAAGGGTAGATGCTTTCTTTGGAGCTCTTTTTCCACAGACCCCTGAGTCTCTGCTCTGTGATAGGGGTGTGTGCAGTACCTCTGTAGTGACTGATAAAATGAAGAATCTTGGGTTTTTGGAGGACAGGATCCCTGTTTTGAAGCACATTATATTTGGTGAGCCAGCCAGGGGGAGGTTGTGAACTGCTGGTCCCTGAAACTGGAAAACAACTCCTGCAGCTGCACTTGTGAGTGGTACAGAGGAGATACTGAATGCAGGAAACAAAGATGGCTGATGCTGAGCTGGAAAATTTACACATACAGTTAGGGGGGAGTTTTACCAACTAGTAAAGATCACATTATTTGTGATCATTTGAACATTTCAGGAGAGAACTGAAGCAAAGTTATAGGAAAGACCTGGTTAGCTCGAATTAGGTAATTAATCAGCACTTAACAGTGAAGATGTTGCTAGTATGGAAGGTTAGAGTATCTTTCTGTTGCTGGACCTAAGGGACAGGATGGGGCAGATAACCAATTCACCACTAAGGATGAAGACAAGAGAGACTACAATCCCAGTGAGAGAAACAACAGCAGTACGAGTTTTGCATAGTGCATCCCTGCTGAAGAAGGATTTCAGAGTGACAGGACGGATTAGAGGTTTGAACTGGAAGAATGGTCTGGTCCATCAGATGGAAACAGAACTGTAAAGCAGTGGGCAGGACGGGACACTTGGGTGGGCCCCAACTTCGGGTGGGTGGGCAATGACGGGGGCAGGAGGGGAGGCAGAAGGTATTGGGGCCGCTTCCTTCCCACCCTCTCCTGCTAGCCTTGCAGGAGGGCAATGGACATGCTGGGCAAGGTCCCCCCAGTGCCCAGCTGTGCACCTGAGGCATGGGATTGGGGTATGGGGGCTTGTCCCACTCCGCCCACTCACCCAGAGCTCCAGCCAGGGAGTGGGTTAGGGTGCGGAGGCTTGCGGATGGACAAGCCCCTGTGCCCAAACCCTGTTCCCCGGTTGGAGTGCCAGGTGGGTGAAGCAAGGCGAGTTCTCAACCCCACTCCCTAGCTGGAGTGCCAGGTGGGTGGATGGGGTAAGCCCCTGTGCCCTGACCCCACTCCCTGTCTGGAGTGCGGGGCAGGCAGGAGGAACAGGGTGAGCCCTCAACCCCACATCCCAGCAGGGATGTCGGGTGGGCAGAGCAGGGCAAGCCCCTGTGCCCCAACCCTGCTCCCCGGCTGGAGTGCTAGGTGAGCAAAGTGGGGCAAGATCCCACTCCTAGCTGGAGCGCTGAGCGGGCAGAGTGGGGCAAGCCCCTGACCTCGCTCCCTGGCTGGAGTGCCAGGCAGAGCGAGCCAAGCGCTGGGACCGGAGCAGAGCTGGGGCGGGCCTGGATGCCGAGTGGGTGGGCCATGGCCCACCCATGGCTACACACCTGCTATAAAGTGGCTAATTAGAACCTGAAGCAATGGAGGCATTAAAGCAAATTGCCCTGGAAGGAGTTTGCAGAGCTAGGCAGAAGAAAATAATACCATGACATTACTGAAGCTTAGAGAATTTTGAGATCCTCCTATCCAGTGAAGGATGCAACTGAACTGTATCATAATATTGCCAGAACAGTCCAGAGTCCCAAAGAAACACCTGGAAATTTTCTGGTATGTCCCTTGGATTTGAGACAAAAAGTACTGTTTGTGTCACGGCAGGGTGATTCCAATCTGAAGTTACAATCCACTCTCAGTGCAAAATATGTTCCTCCATTTAATCTCTTCTGGTCTACAAAGAGATAATGTTCCAAATGTGATGTCGACCTATCTTTGAGATAGCTCAGTCACAGATGAAGCTTTGTTATAGAGACTGAACATTGTAACTGGCTGGGAAACAGAAAAACAGCACAAAATAGCAAGTGAGCATGAGAAAAAGTTGCAAAACTTAATGTCATGCTACAGGCTTCTGTTGTTGGTGAGCCAGAGACTGATGAGGTAACAGCACCAAAAAGAAGAAACTTCTTATGTGGAATGAACCTGATGAATGAGATTGGAGAACTGAAGACAAGTTAAGCAGAAATAAAAGAGCTAAAAATGGTCCTATCAGAGAAGTTCAGAGGGATCCCCACCATGATGGAAGGAAACAACTCCAATCCAGCCCACAGAGAGCTCCTTAAAGGTGAGGATGTCCTGGAGGACAAAGGTGATATTTGCATCATTTTTTGTTTTTTGGCTTGGGAGTGAAGAGTACTACCAGTGTAGATGTCATTTCATCAGGATGCGCCAAGGAATGGACCAGAAGGGAAACTATACCTAGTCAGTCCAAAGGGATCTCAAATGACCCACCAGCCCCAAAGGTCCCACAGAGACACAGTTGCCAACAAAAATAAAATAAATAAATGTTTTTTAAAAAAACCACACACCAAGAAATTGAGAAATCCATGGGACTAGTTCAACTAGACATGTTAAAATCTTGTATAGATTTACTTGAACAGAGAAATAGAAATTCTGAGCATAATTATAATATTGAAGGGATACTGACAGGATCATAACGAGAGCAGCCAGGAGCAAGGGTCAGAGCAGGGTCAAATCTGAGGCTGGGAGTAGTGGAGGAGTGTGTAGTCAGGTTCTATGTCATGGTCGTTACCAAAGGTCAGAGTCCAGGTCAGGAGGCAAAGTCAAAATCAAGCTGAGGTGAAAGCTCAGGGTTCAGGAGCAGGGATGGTCTTGGCAGCAATAGAAAATCCACACCATTGCCTGGAGTCTTCTTGGAATGACCCTTTGGTTTATATACAATGGGGAGCCAATCAGGAGCCATGAGGCTGCTGCCTGTCAGATCCCATGTGGTGGAACTTTTAGTCCCTTCTAACCCTATGAGTCTATGTGTCTACATTGGATCATGGGTAGTGGAGTGCAAACTAGTTACAAGTGTTACTGGGTGGCAGCATGGAGACGTTGACTGCCTAGAAGCTGTAAAGGTCCTGTGTTCTAGGTCCACTGAGCCTTACAGCTAGAAGGTAATTGTTCATTGACACCAAAGCAGCATGCTTAACTAATGGGGGGGAATGTGTACTTTGAAGGGGGTAGATGCTGCTACATAGGAGCTGAGCTAATAAATCCATCTTCATCACCTATACCCATCCCTTAGGAAGCAATTCTTGAAGCAAAAGCTAAAGGATCAGGGCCACCAGGCAGGAAAAGCTACAGGCCCTAAACAGGTTTCTGCTTTATGGCATGAGTGTGTTCAACTGTACCTTGACAAGAATGGTGTCTTATCACAAAATCACTACTCATAGTCAATTGGTAGTACCTGAAAGGTACCACAGACTAGTCTATGCAGTCATCTCAAAACATGGGTCACCTAGGCGCTGACCAAGTTATTGACTTTGCTACAGGCAGTTTCTATTGGCCCCCATATGGAAGATATTGAACACTATGTAACTCAAATCTATTGGTGTCTGAAATGGAGGAGACTGAACCAACATACCAAAGCCCAGTTACATCCTATCAACATCACAGAACCATTTGAACTAGTCTCAATTTCTTCATCTTGAAAAAAGCAGTGGGATGTATAAGTATATCCTGATTATTGTGGACCACTTTACCCGGTTTGCACAGGCTTAGCCCACAAGGAATAAATCTGGGAAACTGCAGCTGACATTTTTAATTATTTTGTCTTAAAACATAAACAAATTCATCATGACCAAGGTGGTGAATGTGAAAACCGGCTGTTCCATAGGTTGCAGTAGTACTGCCAGATTGCAGAGTTGAAAACAACCTCATGTTATCCCGAGGGAAAAGGGCAAACCGAACAGTTTAATAGAATACTACTAGGAATGCTGAAAACTCTCCCTGAAGACTAGAAATCTAATTGGAAAGAGTCTTTAAACAAGCTCATATATGTTTATAACTGTACAGGTAATGAAACAATAGGATTTTCTCCATTTTACCTTTTGTATGGGAAATCTCCTGGCTTGCCAATTGACTTTATATATAGTTTAATGGGGAATCAGGAATCGGTGGAGAACTGTACTTTCTATTTTTTCATATAATCACCGCAGATGAGAGAAGGTTTTGATTTAGTCACTGAAAACTCCAGGAAATCAGCTGCCAGAAACAAGGGTTACTATGATCTCACAGCACCCCTCTCTTCCCAGGATATTGGGTCCCTGTCCAGAATTTGTCAGAGCATGGGGGACCAGCAAAATTAAAAGGCTACTGGGAAAAGTAGATCCACATTGTTATCAGAAAAATGGGGAGTCATCCAGTGTACAAAGTGGTTCAAGAGAATCAGCAGGGAAAAGCAAGGGTATTACTTTGCAATATCTTAATGCCCCGTGATTACTTTCCTATTGATAGCTCAACAGTAAGAAACTCAAGAAAAGTGAAAATAGTGACACGTGTTCTCCAATTTCCCAGAAACAAGACTCTGACAATTCAGACTGCGACATACAGATTCAATTCTTTAAGCCTCAGAATAAAACCGTGCCTGTTAACATGGGTGGACAACATCTGGAGGGCAGCCAACCTATAATAACCAGCTCACTAAATCCGAAAGCTGCTGCTTATTGACTTACTATTAAAAATGGCTCCCAGGCTGCTGGTGATTCTAAAGAGATGCTGAGGGATCACATGGATATGGGTCAAAGGAATCAGTGCTAGTACTGGAACAGGCAAACACTAACAGCCATCAGCCCACCAGTATCAGAAAAGAATGGAGGAAGTTCACAAATGATTATTTTGGGACCCCAAGTTACCAGCATAAGAACCTAAAGAGCATTTTGGTTAGTCCCTCTGAGGCTGTGTCTCCAGTGTACCAGTTATCACAATATTTAGTGCCAATGAACTTAGGTCCAATGGTATATACGCTAGAATGAATTGCTTAAGAGATCTTGTCATAGTTAAATGATTAATTTGAAATATAGGTGTATCTCAGTCATTACACAATAAGTTTGTGATGCAAAATCAAGCTGAGACACCAAAAGTCTTGGTTCCTGGGTAGGACAAAATTTATTCACTTTGGAACCAAATAAAAGCATTACAACCAAACAAGACTTACCTGTGATGCTGGAAATGTTGGGACACTACGTAATCCTGCCAGGGAGGCATGTAAAGCATATCCTGAAGGGAGTGCACAGTGGTTAAATTTTTCAGCATCCCTCCCCCTACACACACACTTTGTTATCCAGAGGTGGTAATTTTTAGACACTCCTTGCCCTTGCTGGCTGGGGTTGCTGTAGTATGGAGATGGTGGATATTTTGTTTTGGACTCTGTTTTTGTGCAGACTTCTGAGTCTCTGCCCTATGTTATAAGGGTGTTATGTATATTTGCACTGACTGAGATAATAAGGGATCCTGTGTTTCCAATGGACAGAATGCATTTTGAAGCATGTTACATTTTTCCCTCTTTGACAGCACAATGAAGCAGAAGTGGTCATTTATTAAAGCAACAACATATTTAGCTCTCCCTAAACTAGCAAGCTTGGCAAACATTAAGAAAAGCATGTTTTCCAAAGCCCTCACAACTCGAGTTAATTTGTTGGAAAATGGGTTCAATAAAACATAAATAGCTCCTTATCAAAAAATGATTTCAAAGAGAAATGATTTAAACAATTTCCTAAGCTTACTCTAATGGGTGAATAAGTGGGAAAATTGCTTATTGTACAAACGGCTGCACTTTAAGTACCTCCACAGGTGATGTAATATTCTGGTTATAGGACAAGGAGTGTGCTGTGTACAGTTTTCCTGTCATGGAAAATGCAACATTGAATGGCATTCTTTTTTCCTTATTATTTCAGAAAAGATTAAAATTCCAGGAGCACAAGCATTCTGAACTCTTTCAGAATTTCAGGCATAGATTTGGGTTCTGGGCTGAATCTATTTCCACTGTTGTCAGGAGATTCTTCCTTCTGAGCAATCAGCCTTGACATACGAGTCAAATGATGTTTTGACAGATGGTTTCTTTTAACTGAACTTTTTCTAGGGAAAGGTACATTGATTAATTGAACTATCCCTCTTCCCCCCCCCCCATTATTTGTACAATTTATTTTAGCATCCTACATTAGGCAAAACTCTTGGGAATAATGGAAACAAGTATAAAAATCTGTTTTCTGAAAAGAACTGCTACTGCACTTCAACAGTGGAACTCTACCTGCAGTGTTAGGCATCATATAGCATAGCACTCTGAATAGACTTGGTGTCCTTTCAGCAATATTTTATATCAAATTCTGCTCTGATGGGCAGCCACTCCATTGCAGGTATGAAGGCTTTCCTGGCTGGAGAGCTGATGTGGTTCTGTCACACAAGTGGACTGTTCAGACAGCATGCACCTTCTCTGCACAAGTACAGTCTTACTCACAAGCTATTTGCATCTTGAAAGAAGTCAGAGAGTGCAGGAAAGGGGTGCAGTTGTGGAAAAGACCACAGACTGGGCAGAAGAGCTGGGCCTGAGTTATGTCAGTTTAGATCCAGATGAATTCTACTGACATCATGGGGTCACACTGCTGCGATAGATAAGAATGTGGTCCTCAGCTATTACTCAGTTCCCATTCAGGCAAAACGTCTAAGAAGTCTTGGCTCCTAAATTTGGAACTGCAGTGTGACAAAATAGTTTTCTATATGAGACAAGTGAATGGATTTATTTTTCACTTCATTTTGCTTAAGTGTTTTTATATTATCTCTTAACAAAGAAAGTAAATAAGATGGAATTTCTGGTGTGTGCAAGTGGACCCTAGAACACATCCCAGCACATGTGTGGTCCATCTCGGTTGACTGTACTCAACTGAGTAAACCCAGTGACATAACCAAAGAAGGTACATAAAGCCCTGTCTCAAACAGCAAGAGACAGTTCTTTTGCTTATAGTTTCAAGCCCCCTTCAGCCAGAAATCAGCCCCCAAAGCACTCTCTCTCTAGGCTTTTTCTCAGGGGCACATTCACAATGCTTGTTCTGATTGTCTCCTTGGCTCTCTGATACTTCTTTGTCAGCTTATCTGCTGTTTCTTCTCTCTATGTTTGTCTGTCTCTCTCACACTCCCCTCCTCCCACAAGTGCTGCAATCATACCAACTCTCACCATTCCATTGGTCATCAGACTCCTAGAAACGCTGGCACTGCCCATGCTTGTATGAGGTCTAGCCCTTGTGCAGAGGTTTTCAATTTTTTCCACTTACCACATTTAATTGTGACTTCATTTTGCCTAAATGGAAGTGGGCTGCCACACCGAACAGCCTCAAGGAAGTAGTGTTACTGCTCAACTCCTGGTATATGTCAGATTTACCTGTATATTCAGAAGTGTTTGTAGCCTCAGTATAACACAGGCTGTTAATTGTGACTGGGGCAATCTTAATTGTAGTGCTGCATCTGTCTAAATTGTTAGTTCCTTAAAATTTAACAGGAGCTTTTATTTTATTTTTTTCAGTTTTGTAAAATGAAAATGCATTTTTTTACATTTTTAATAATATAATTTATTTTAGTAATGAAACAGACTTTAAATAATAGTGCTAACTAGAAGATAATGTCATTTAAATTACAAAGAACCAAAAACCCCATCATATCCTTATCTAATGTAAACTCCACATTATAGAAATCCAGTCAGACACAGGCTTAGTCTGCCTTACACTCCATGATACATTTCAGATTTTATATATAAACTGTAACAACAAGCAAAATGTAATCTGAAGAAATCTAATCAAGCCACCACAATCCTTTCAAACACAAGGACAAAATAATTCTTCAGCAGGCAGCATGAAGTTTTCTACATCTGAGGGTTTATTAAATTGAAGGGGACAAGAATGTTTGTTAGAAGAGAGCCCAGTCTATACTCCTGCAATGAATAGCTAAGAACTCTGGCTCCTTGTAGATTATAACTGGCAGCTGTGAAGTGTAAAATTTTACAGTTTTCTATATGGGATTTGCATTCTTTTTTTTAATATTTACTATGTCACTACTTTTGTTTCTCCTTGTTGGCTTTGAAACTTTAGAATGTTAGGGGAATACAGTATATGCACATACATACTTACATATATGAGTGAACACATAGAATATATTGATATTGACTGGTTTGAGGGTACGAGGTGCATTCCTGGAAAAAGTTTAAATAATTATCAACATTGTCATCATGCTGAAGCATGATTGTATCATTTCAGAAGTGAATTACCTTTCTTCTCCCTTTATGGAAAAGCCATACTGAATTTAACAAAGATTTTTTTTAACAGCATTGATACATTTCTCTATTAAAATCTAGAGGTTGATGTAAAAATTCTGTGGAAATTATTCCAATAATTGATATTAAAGAGAAATTTTGATAGAAGCCTGTTTAATTTCAATAGTATCCCATTAGATTTGTTCCTGTTAAATTCAAAAGGACTTATTTTTAGAAGGCAGTATTTTACAGCTGCTGGGGTAGATCACCACCTCTTGTGATAAAGCCCATGGGAGAGGGTCCTAGTGGAAGAAATCTCTATGAAGATATTGTAGACACACACACACACACACACACACACACACACACACACACAATCCCACTGGAAGGGCAGGGTAAGCCCCCATGCAAAAAAGGACACAGTATCATCCATGAGTTCATTGTAGATTCCTGGAAATTTGCAGCAGATCTGGTTTATCCTCATTGGCTCTAGCCCCAGATAAACTGTGGTCCTTGGCAGCATGGATCTGTTGTAACTGTGCTACCTGGGATTCCCTCCAGTTGACCCTAAGACCTCCAGGGGGGTTCAGAATTAAAAACTCATATGGCTCCAGGCTGCCCTCCTGAGAATCTGCAGGAATGAATGAGTGATCATGTGTGCTCCCCAAACCCCAGCCCACCACTCTTGCTGTCCCCTCACCCATCCATCTCCACTCTTTCTCCCAGCTAGGGCCCACACCACCACCTCCTCTTAAGACCCAAGCAAGAGAGGTGGAGGACAGACCTTTCATTTTGGGAGGAAGGAAGTGTGTGTCTGGATGGTCCCCTTGTGCATGATCTAGGCGCCCTTCTGGACACACCTCTAGCTTTAATTCTGGAGAGAAGGATCTCACCAGTTGTATACTACAAATATAAAATGTTTATTAACAGATTCTACACTGGTACCAGCTTTATTTTCACTGAAAGGAACACTCCAGTAGAGTGAAAAATGAGCTTTTTGTAACAGCAAAATAGAAGCGTTTAGGAAGGTGTGGATCTCAGTGGTTGAAAGTGAACTGTTCTCATCTTGCATCCTTTTGCTCTCTAACACAATACAAATATAAAAGTCACTATTTATAATTTAAAAAAAATCACATATTCAAATGATGTTTAAATATCTGTAAGGGTCTGTCTGAAATTATAGCATCCATAAAATTAAGAATTAAGGCTGCTATAATTAGCAGAATTAAGGCTGAAATGTAGCCTTTCAGTCACCTTAAGTCTTGCTATGGAAGCTCAAAGGGTCATTCCCTGTTCTCAGGGGCCCTGGTTGCTGCATGAAGGTTGTATCAGTGTCTAAGCACAACATGATCTAAGGACAGAGTTCCAACCTTAACTTTAAATCTCCTCATTTTTATTAGTTGAAGCCACACCTTGACTAATTGTTGAGTCTGATTTTTCTTGTTCTCATTTTAAGCTTGATTTAAAAAATAAAGACCCTTTAATCCAAGTGAATGGTAGCAGAGATCACATGTAAAATGCTTTTTACTTACACAGGCTTTAGAATACTGCTTAAACAATGCAATGTCTTCACAATCATTACAGCCATCATTTAAATAAGGTTGTGATCATTTAACAAACAATCCTTTTTTTTCCAACAGACCATAATGAAAGGAATACATTGCACACGACAGACCAGGGGTTGGCAACCTTTTGGAAGTGGTGTGCCGAGTCTTCATTTGTTCACTCTAATTTAAAGTTTCACGTGCCAGTAATACATTTTAATGTTTTTAGAAGGTCTCGTTCTAGAAGTCTATAATATATAACTAAACTATTGTTGTATGTAAAGTAAATAAGGTTTTAAAAATGTTTAAGAAGCTTCATTTAAAATTATGAAAATGCAGAGCTCCCCAGACCGGTGGCCAGGACCCAGGTAGTGCGAGTGTCACTGCAAATCAGCTCGGGTGCCGCCCTTGGCATGAGTGCCATAGGTTGGCTACCCCTGCTATAGACTAATAACTGGCATAGTTTCAGAAACAGGCATTTTGTGTATTACATATAAGACAGAGAGAATTAGAAAAGCTTCTGTAATGGCTTAACCTTTACAAATTATTGTGTAGCCTTATTGCTTAAAACATGGCCAAAATTATTTTATCTATTTGCGGGTGGAGGGGTGAATTCCTTTCTATGCCAAGACTTAGTCAGATCTATGGAGTATATTTTTTCCATCCATTTAGGGAAACAAAGACACTCCATAATGACAGTAGAAGAAGAATGATTTTTTACAGACACATATCCATACAGAGAGTACGGTGAAATCTTGGCCTCATTGAAGTCAACGGTAAAGTTTCCATTGACTTCAGTGGGGCCAGGATTTCATCCTATAGGTTTAATTTGTTAATTTATATGTTTATTGCATTATTTAGGATATCACATAGTATCTTAAACCGTACTGTATGATGGAAGGCATGCACTAGTGCAATTAACCAGTGGCTTTGCACCATATTGTAGGTCTTAAGCTCACTGCTATGCCTAGTCCACTCTATTTTATTTGACAGAACAGCTACAAAATGTTTACCATGTCTGAATGCAGATTAGTGGTTAGCACAGAGCAGGACAAACCATGAGGTTTAATCACTGTTAGCTGACATCATGGCTTACTCTGGTCGTCATTGACTGTTATGCTGTGTTCAGTGCCATGTCAGTTCACACTATTGTTCATAACCAGTAATATTCCATAGTGGAGACCAGGCTTTACTGAATGTCAAAAAATTAGGAGTTCAATTTCCATTAAGGGACTATGTGGCTTTTGGGGTGTTGATTATCCATAATACACCAAGATTGTTTCTTTCACTGGTAATGGAATAATACAGGGACTAGTAAAGGGTACTGAAACAAGCAGAGAGAGTTTGCATAGAGTTTAAGAAATGCCCCTTTTAAAGTAATATCAAACATCTTGAACTGATTAGTTCATCAGGATTTTCTCAGAAGCATCACATTAATATGTGCTATTAATATGCTTTTACCCAAACACAGCCATTTACTACCAACAACTCATGATGTTTTGCTTTGGTTTAAATCTGTTTTATCTGAACTGTTATCCAGTCAATCTTCTAGTTGGATAGTTTTGGAAGTTGATGGAACATGGGCGATAGTGACCTCTACTGCTTGTTTCATGCTATGGCAAACAACAGTTTCAACAAAGCAAAGCATTGCAATTACTCCATACATTATGCAGTTTATGGTGGAGTTATGAACAAAAGAGTATGGTTTTAGAAGTGGTAGCTAGTACTAGTTACAGACAGACAGTCTCTTAACCAGCTGCTTACACACACAATAATACCCTTACTTCAAGAAATAACACTGTGTATCAAAGTGTGTGTCTCGTTCAAATATTTATAATGATACTATATAATTTCAGCTAAAATGCTGTCTCCATTGTAACCCCAGATGTTTGGCTGCTTCAGATATTTATGGAGATAAAACTTGGAATATGCTGTAGAACTATGTTATCTGCAATTTATTCCTTTAGCGAAAATATTTCATCTATTTACTATCACTTTTAATTCTAAATTCCATAACGTTAAAATGTTCAAAGATTCAGATGTACGTTGGAAAGTAGGGGGGAGTTGCGGGTCTGTGAGAGAGAGACAGAGTGTTTGCGTGTACCTTTAAATAAGTCTGATCAAACATTTTAAATAAAGAAATATCAAAATGTGGCGGAATGTTAATCCACAAATCTATGAAAGCCCAAAGAAAATAACTTTCCAATTTTGAGATAAGACAAAAACAATAGTCAATACAAATCTGGGAGGTGATATAATGGGCCAGATTCCCAGATACATAGCTGCAATTTTCACCTCTTTGTGCCTGCAGGGACAGGGTAATAGAGAGTAGAAATTCATCCTGATCAAGACAGGCACTAATATCACTGCCACCCTACCCAGACACACTGCAGTTAATTCCAGTCAAAGATAGAAGGCGCTATCTGGAATAGGTGCTAGTTCTGAGCTTTTCCCAGCAGGTTCAGGCAGCTTGGGAACCCACAGACAGAATCTCCATTGTGTTGTTATGAGCTGGGTTAAAATCTGGCTCAAACTGGTGTCCGAACATACCCTTCACTTAAGACAGTTATAAGAAATACTTAAGGGGCCTGACGGGGTGTCCGCCCCACACAAGACTTGAAGGGGTTACGGTGGTCAGATGGGCCAGTTAACTCCCGAGGCTGCACCTGGAGAAGGAGCCAGAGAGCAGGGATTGATTCAATGTGGGAGGTGAGGGTTCCCCACTGGCAGGGGCAGTTCCAGGCCCCAGCACATCAAGCGCGTGCTTGGGGCAGTGAAATGTCTAGAGCCACCCCTGCCCACTGGGGTACCATTGAGCCCCCCCCCAGCTCACCAGTCTGGGCTCCCTTTTACACTGTACTGCTATGACAAGCTGCAAAGCCCTCCATGCTTCAGCCTGCGCTTTCACTAGCATAGATACAGGTAGGGATGGGGACAAACCCAGCTGCAGTTATATGCAGGCGCTTTGACCAGCACTTGCATAGGAAGGTGATAGCTAGTACAACAGCCAGCTCCTCAGGCAAGCACCACCTTTGGAGTATAAACCCAAAATTATATTGTCTTGTGCTGCACTGGGAAGTATACAATGTTAGCTCATAAAATTTACCCCTCCCTCAATGTGGAGAGGAATATGCATCAGCCTTCTGCCCCTGCATTATGATTCACACACACACTGGTTTAGATAAAGCAAAAATAAGTGTATTAACTACAAAAGAGATTTTAAGTGATGTGGCAAATTGCCAGCACTACTATGATAGGTCTCATGCTTTCTCTTCTTGAGGGAGGAGCGGGTTCAGGGCACCATTTCTTGCCCCTGAACTGGGATATTAACTGTCCCACTAGTGTCCTAGAGGAGGGGAGTGGAGAGGGAAAGACCTAGGCCCACCTTCTACTCCAGGTCCCAGCCCAGGGGCCCTAGGGATAGCAGTAAACCACTTGAGCTAGCAGTTCCTTCCCCAGGGCTACTTACCTCTCCTGCCCTTCAGCTAGTGGGGGCTTCCTGCCCTCCTTCTGCACAAGCCAGGTGTCCCTTTACCTAGGGTCTTGGTCTTCTTAGCCCACCACAGCACTTCTCCAAACTGTTGTCTCCTTGTCTGATTGAAGCAGGGTTTTTTTATTAGGTGACTGGCTTCAGATGCTTTCTCCCCTCTACAGGGAATATATAGCAAACTTTCTCCCCTCTACAGGGAATAATGATTCCTTCTAACCCTCTTCTGCTGCCCTCTGGCCATGCTGTATCACAGTGATTATAAGTGATAGCAAACAGATTAAAGCAGATTACCTAGCAAATAAACAAAAAATGCAAACTAAACTTAATATACTAAATAGATTGATATGAATAGCAGATACTCACTCTAAGTGATGATACAAGCAGGTTGCAGATTCTTAAGGGCAAGCTGCATTTGCTTACAGCTTGGAATCCCCAGGTGTTCCATTCACAGGCTAAAAATCCCTTTAGCCCGGGTCCAGCACGTCCCCCAGTTCAGTCTTTGTTCCTTAGGTGTTTCCAGGAGTCTTCTTGGGTGGGGAGCAAAATACACCAGATGATGCCACTCCCTGCCTTATATAGCTTTGGCATATGGCAGGAACCCTTTGTTTCAATGTTTGGTTCCCAGTTCTCAGACCAGTCTGCAGAAAATCACTGACATCCCAAGATGGAGTTTAGAGACATGTGATCATGTCCGCAGATGGGAGATAAGCTTTTTCTAAGGCCTATTGTTTTCCTAATGGGCCATTCCCCACCCACTGTCTAGAATGAAAACATCTTGACTAGTGCACATTACCCAGGTGTAACTACATGTGAAATACAGATATATAGTTAATATTCATAACTTCAGATACAAAAGTGATACATGCATACAAATAGGATGATCATATTCAGCAAATCATAACCTTTCCAAAGTCATGTGAGATGTCATATCTTGCATAAAATACATCATAGTTATATCATAATCATATCATAATAATATCATGATGAAGAATATGGGGTGCAGTGTCACAGGAGACGGCAGGGAGGTAGTCTGCAGTCACTCCCTGGGAGAAGGGAGGTGTGTTTGAGACTCTGGAGGATAGCCTATAATTACTTCCTGGAGGTAGAGAGTTTAGGCTGGCAAACCCAGAATGGGGGGAGAGCTTGAAAGGTAGGAAAGGCTCAGAGGAAAAGCAGCAAGTACAGGATAGGGCAGACCTTGGCTGCTGAAGTGAGCTGGAATCCAGAGTAGAAGGTGGGCCTGGGTTCCCCTAAAAGCCACTGGGGAAGTGGCACAGATCAGAAATGCCAGGAAAGCAGACTGTCTGGGACAATTAGTGCTGGAAGACTTTGACATCTCAGAAGAGGAAAACACGTTGAATGACTTGGCTGGAGGACCGAGTCACAAAGAGGAGGCAGAGGCTCCTGGAGTGGGAGAGGGGCTGCAGATGGCAAAAGAGACAGTGTGGCAGAGTACAACCACAGGAAGAGGTGGCAGCCTTGGTAAGCTAACTCAGAACTGCCAGGAGATGGTGCTGTCCTAATGGTGAGTAGAGCCCCCCCCCAGTCACAGGGCCGTATCTAAAACAAGGCCTAATACAGTCTGCCTAGGAATTTAACTTAACACTATGTTGTGGGTACAGGGTTTGACTGGAAATGGAGTCATGATCAGGGATGTGTGTGTAGGCAGAACAGACAGAAATGGAGAGAGACTGAGAGACAGCCTGAAGGAGCAGCTGAAACCTTGGAAGATGTTCTTGGATCAGGAGTGTAGACTGAAAAGCGTGTTCTTGGCAGAGCTTGTGGGGAGGGATAGCTCAGTGGTTTGAGCATTGGCCTGCTAAACCCAGGGTTGTGAGCTCAGTCCTTGAGGGGGCCATTTAGGGATCTGGGGCAAAAATCAGTACTTGGTCCTGCTAGTGAAGGCAGGGGGCTGGACTCAATAACCTTTCAAGGTCCCTTCCAGTTCTAGGAGATTGGTATATCTCTAATTATTACTAATACTTTAGCCGTAACTAGGACATTTTAGCACCTGAGGTGAGCAAGCATACTTTGAATGTTCATTGTAAATAAACAAAACTGCATCAAAGAAATACCTGACTACTACCAATTTCTACTCCCAACTGGAACATCCACAGGGCCCCAAGTTTTGACTAGCTGCTTATGTCAAAAAAAGGCAACAGTATTTATACACAGGTCCTGGACCTTGAGACAGAGTAATGGCGGGGTGGAGGAATTTCACATTTCAAAATAAAATGAAATATTTCTTTGGAAAAATGGGATGGAATGACCCCAAACCTCATAAAGTGGGTAGAGGAGGAAGGAGGTAGTGCTTTTGTTGTGTTCCTTCCTGCCCTGGGCTCATGCATAGACATATAGACACTGCACGCTTGGGATCTCTAGTGACTGGGTTTTGAGAAGAATGGGGGAAGGACATGTTGGACTGGAGCGGTGGCACAACTGGGAAGAAAATGATCATGAAATGCTCCCATGGCAACAGTCACTGCAGAAAAGCAGAAGTTAAAGTGGTTCACTGCAGTATTAACTTATACTTACTTTGAACGTGGAGGGTTAGAGGTGGAGAATAGGATGCAATAATGTAATTATAACTAGTCTGACAGTTAGAACTGACAGATATAAGAGTGGTGGTGGGCAAATATGTCAGCCCTAGAATGATGACAGCTCTGTTCCCTATGAGCTGAAAAAAGGTTACCTCAGGTAAACTAGAGACACCTAAAGCGGTTAAGGGCTGCCAGTGACCTTTAAAAAAAAAAACCTTCGGGTGTGAGAGAGAAGGAGAGAGATGAGAAACAAGCTATTGCAAGGGTGGTAGCAGCAGGAAGGAAAGGCTTGCCCTGGGAGGAAGGCTGTCCTCCCTCCCTGCACTGAAAGAAACTAAGGGAGATCTACACTGCCGCTTAAATCAATCTAACTTGCATCACTCAGGGATTTGAAAAAATCACCCTTCCTCCCCCCAGTGATGCAAGTTACAGTCATCTAAGCGCTGTCCACACCAGCGCTATGTTGGTGGGAGAGCATCCACACAGCTTCCGCGGAGGTGGAGTAATTATGCTGATGGGAGAGCACTCTTCCATTGGCATAAAGTGTCTTCACCAGACACACCACAATGGTGATGCTGCATTGGAGCAGTTGTGATGATGTAGCCCTTCTAGTGTAGACCTGCCCCAGGTTAACAATTGCTTGGGGAAGGACTGGCAACTAGGAGCCAGCATACTTAGGGTAAGACCCTGGAATGGGTGCAGGGGAAAGAATTTCTGCTTGTGTTCTGAGTCTGAGGTGTGGGTGTAAAAGAGTGTCTTGGGCCTACCCTGAGGCTCACCATATAAGTACAGAAAAATAAAACCTGAGTGAAGAGGAAAAATCCTCCAGAGTCAGACTGATTTACTCCAGGCTAGCCACCACCCAAGGGAAAAATGCTGAGGCAAAGGAGAAACCCTGCTGTGCGAGGCTACTAAGCAAATTGTGTACAATTGCTATTACATTCCCCTTTCTGTATGTTAGCTTAAGTCCTTCCTAGATCACAGGCCAAAGAGGTGGATTTAGTATAGTGATGGAAGAACTCCTTTCATTGCTGTAATAAATTTCTACACTACAGCACTACAGCTACAGCTCTCTCTTTGTGTCTGTGATCGCATAGGCTACAGAGTTGGGGGGTGGGGCTCACCCAGGCCATGGCTAACCACTTTTGCCACCATAGCCCAGCTCAGGACAGGTGATCCAGCTGCACCAGGGCCAGGAAGGGGAGGGTTCAAGCATCATGGGGGGAGAGCCCTACCTGCCCACTGTGGTAGGAGCCAACAGAGCCAGGACAGCCCCATGGCACAGGAGCTGTGGGTATAGGGTGAGTGCAGGGAGGGCTTGTACTGCAACCCTCTCCCCCTTGCCCTCCTCAGAGCCTCACATGCAGGGACAGGAAAAGATTCCCCTTCCCATGTGCCCCCCACACTTTAAATGGTGCTGCTGTGATTTTGCACACTATTTCCCCAAAACCTGTTCTTTTTAATGTGACTGCTTTGTGATATTTTTGACACAAAATGTCATGACAAATCTGCAGCACTATTAATTACCAATACATTCTTTTCTAGACGTTGTCCCTTCCCTAGTAACTTGTAGATATCCTCTGCTCCATATCCATGCGCAGAAACTGGATTCCAAAAAATCTTTTCCTGTTCCCCATTGTTTCTCTTTCCTTGACTTAAAAAAATGTTATAGTATGAATGCATGTTAAATCTCAGCCAGATGGCAGACAGTCCGGTCTAGAATATTAATTGTCCACGACCAAGAGTTTGATGTTTCAGGTCTCTAACCTTAGAGAGTCATTCAGAGAGAGGTCAAGGAAGAGTTAAAATTCAGCCCTAACTTTGTTACCATTTTACAGAAATTTAATAGACTATCTGAAATGAGTTGGTAGTCTCAGGTCAAATTCCCAGGAGGTGTCTTAACTGGCATGCTTCTTGGCTCAGCATTCAGGGAGCTCAAGGATTCAATAGACATGAAAAAAGTGGAATTATGATGTACTGTAGATGAATATTTTGTGAAGTATCTGACAAAAATAACGCTGTAGAACACAACCCTCTGCAACGACATTTGAGTAGACATAAAAACAGTATGTAATGTCTATTAGGGTAATGAGATCATTGTAATTGTATTGCATGATGATGTGTGTCAATGTGATAAAATTACCACCTTGGATGTTTTCAATTAAAATCATGCCTTGCTTTACTGTGGTCCACCATGAAATCCTGCAGTCAGAAGGCCATTCAAGTCAAACTCATCTGGAGAGAGACTCCTTCATTTGGAATTAACATTAAGGCATTTTTAAAAGGGTCCTCACTGTTTGAATTAAGGATGTTGCCAATGTGTTTAAATAAACTTTAAATGAAACAAAACTCCTGCATCATATTCCAAAATTAGCCCATCTCAACCCCTGTGCAGATAAGATAGGTAAGCCTTGATGGACTATTATGTCTTCTCTTGGCCCTTAAGTGTTCCTCCCCACAATATATATTCATTAATAGATAGAACTATATGATATGAACAGCAGCAGAGCCCCAGTTATCTTGTTGCATCCACATTTCAGATTGACTCAAATCCCCTTCAGTTGGAAAGCTGGATAAAAAAGATTCATGGCAGATGGGAAGCTTTAGAAAACCCAGACATCTGGAAATAAAGATAACGTAGTGGTGTAAGTCACAATGGAATAAAACATTTGTTCATTTCAACCTTTGACCTCTAAAGTCAGTCAATATGAAAGAGAGCCAGTGATTTAATGGCAGCACAGCGGTTAGTGTTAGCTCTGCTGTGCAGAAGAGCCATCCAAATTCAGCCTCCAAGCTCCCCCAAAGCAACAGGTGTTGGGAGTCCTGGGGCACCAGTTCCCAAGGGCTATTGCACAAATTTTTTGAGCAGTTTCCCTCTGGCTGATGCTCAAAGTGGTCTGGATGGGTTCCTCCTCAGACAATCAGTAGTAATGTAGGGCCTTTGAGATTGGCAAGGAAGCAAATAGAGGCAAATCCATAGGGATAAACCCATCTCCCTTCCCTATCCCTGCCAAATAGGATCCATAATGTGCAACGGATCCAGATGTAAAGCAGCTGCACAATAGTCTAGGACAATAGGGAATGAGAGTAGGTGGTATAGAAGCAGCAAACAATGGAGTAAATGTGCAACAGAGTTAAAATAAATAAGTAAAAGTTTTTAACATATGTGGGTTGTTTGTTTTTTACTTTGTATTAATTCCATTTTCCCGCTCAGCAGCTTGAAATATTTTCTTCCTTACTGACTTCCTCCTTAATCATTTACCTGTATTTTAAACTGAAGCTAATATTAACGTGGAAGATATTTTTTTAAAATGCTGGTTCATATAGGACCTTCTCATTCCAAATCTTCTATCTTTGTGCACCATCATCAGCAGAGGTTAGCACAACGATGAGGACAGTCTTTTATAGCATCATGTTTCGCAGCCAGACAGGGAACATAAAAACACCAGAAGTAAAACCTCTGCCCTCAGTCACAACTGTGTGAGTCCTTATCAGAGAACAGAATTTGAACTCAGTATTTTGTAGGCCTTCCAAAATGAGAAGACTTTATCTTGTAGATATCTTAGTGATGAAAAGTGCATTAGAGCCTCACTAATTCTTACTGATGGACGGTTACTGAGTTTAACTTGATATAAGCCCGTTATAAACTGATTTAAGTGTATTCACGCAAGGATTTACACCGGTTTAATGAAATCAACATAAACAATTTTAGCTAAAACCAGTGCCACTTGTGCCTGTAGACAAGGCTCAAGAGACCAGTTATGAATAACCAAATTTTGGCCCTGATCCTGCAAAATGTTGGGTGCTTGCAATTCCATTGAAGTCAATATTAATTATAATTATTTATCTGTATGATAGTGCCTAGGAGACCCAGACATGGACAAAGATTGCTAGGTATGGTACAAACACAATACAAAAAAGAGATTTCTTGCCCCTAGGAGCTTACAGTCTAAGTTTAAGGCAACAGTCAACAGACAGATGTAGATAATAGAAGTTGAGGGTATTTAGCACTTTGCAGAACTTTGCCATTCGTGAAGAAACCCCCCCATGATAAACATACAGCATCACAATATGAACTTTATTTATTTTGACGAGTGTTGTTTATTTTAAATTACTTATAATACTGCCTACAAAGGTGAAATCCTGACCCTAATAAAGTCATTGATTTCAGGGGAGCCAGGATTTCATCCTTAGTACTTGGGCTGTAGAATATCTTGCTAAAATAACGAAGTCTTAATAATACGAGAATTCATTAGAACTCCCTGCTGTGACTTCTATACTTAGAAGTTCATGAAAGTGTCCACATTTTTTGGAGAGAGTTATCAAGCATTTAGATATGTGAAGTGAAAATTAGCAAGGTTCTCTCTTGTATAGTTATTGAGTTTTATTATGTTCTCTTGTTGTGTTGAGTGTGTTATTGTAGAACATGACTTTTACAATATAAATATATACAAACAATTTCAAGGCTTCAGACCTCCTCGTGGGGAGCGAGGGGTCCTTTCTAGTGAAAGTAAAAGCCATATTCTTTCCTCTTCCCCACACAAAGCCCCATGTAAGGGATCAAGTAGATGGAAGCTCCTTCCCTGCCCCAGAGGTGGTGTTAATGCATGTGGACCGTTGCACCCATCCACAGCCCCACTGAAATAAAAGAGAGTCCATGAGGATACAAGGATCCAGCCCTGCAGAGCTGATTGCAGGATCAGGGCCTAAATTTTGCTTTCTGAAACCAGCTGAGGGAGGGACAGAGCAATATATAGGGCATGAACATCAATGAAAAGATTGCAATAAATCCATGAGGAGGGAAATGAAAAAACAGTGAAAAGGATGTTAATTTTCTAGACTGAACTTTCCATTTGTAGTTAGTTATTTCTCAGTGTGAGCACAAAAGGAAGAATAGAGCCAAAAAGCCCCTTCCCATTTGTTTAATTTTCTCTCAGTAGGTTTGACACCATCCCACCTCACTCCTACATGCATATGCTCTTTGTTTTTAAATAAAAGAAAATCACTTTTGATAGACATTATATAAGTCACTGTGCTAATCTAAATCTACTTTATTTGGAACAATGAGAGTAACTTTCCACTTCAGGGTTAAAAAAACAAAAACAAAAAACCACAGAACACGTATACGGTAAACAAGTGCTAAAGTCCAAATATGTATAAAGACTGACTGTAAAGGATTTATTATTTCATCTTTATAAAACATTCAGAAATTCCTCACAAATGAAAGACAAGTATCACGTAGACTGAAATAAATAAGTATTATAACAGATACATCGTGTCTCATTAAATACACATGAATGAACCAAGTTTAGTAGAACCTCTAGAAAACTGGAACAACTTCTGCTCTGAGACTATATATCTTGTATATCTCATGGGCTATCACATGGTTAAATCCCAGGGCTACTCATTTCTTTGGGAAACTGACTGTAGAGACAATCTGGTGCTTTTCCATTCTGAAGGCTCAAGAAACATTTTTTCTTTTTTTGCACTCTGCTGAAAGGTCAGTAGAGAATAGAATGAATTGCTATGTCTTAACAGTGTCAAGCGGTCAAAAATCTTCTTTTGGAAGGCAGTCAAAAGTGCAATTAACAGTTCAGTTAATTTCACAAGATCAGCAGGATCTTGGTAGAAGTCTTATTCCTAGTCTTCTGAGTTAAAAGTCCAGCTTTGTCTTCTCAAACAAAGACATACTATGTTTTGGTTTTTGTTTCTAAACACAGAAGTGCAATTTAGACTGATGTATGCTGGAAAAAAAATGAACACATTTTAAAACACTCTGACACTCTTTAAACTTCTTCCTGTTTCCCTTCCTTTCCATAACATTTCTGTCTACAAAAAAATCTCCTGCCATCTCCTGAGAGCTATTCCTGGGTTTTAGCTTTCCAGAGGTACCTATATCAAATGCTAATTGGCTTAATTAACTACAAGCTTTTGTTAGAGCTATGACATTTCCTATCTAGTCAACTTGACCATTAAAAAGTGATTTGCTTTACATTATATTTGGAACAACAGATACTTAGCCTGTGAAAAGGGCTAATGAAGCATGTGTTCTGTGCTCACAAATCAGATACAGAAGCCATAGAAAGCAATAGAGAATTATTTTGCAAAAGCAATTTAACAGAGGGAAACTTCAGTTTTAAACTACTAAGTTCTTGTTAAAGATAAAAATACTTGTTGACAAGGATAAAATAATTAAGAGAAATGGAGAGGTCTTTTTAAAAAGGTGTTTAGCTCTTTATACTTTGAAAGGGAATAGTAGTGACTGAGATAGCTAAATTATACACTGATTTGGAAAAAAATAGCTCTTATCTTTAACAACTTTTGAAGCTTCCTGTATTTTCTGAAATTAACAGGGTGCATTTCTTGTGTCTTGATCTGTATACTCACACTGGGTAGATGGCTGCTTTCTGTCCGGGGGCTAATTTTGTTAAATTATAATATTAAAGAGATTCTTTAAACATGATTTACTGATTTACCCCCTCCTTGTCATAAGATACAGCGATGAGTGTTTTAGGTTACATTGTAGTAGTTTCTGTTTATGAAGTAATTGCTGCAAAGAAGGGAGAGGAAAATGGGTGAACAAAAGAATGTTTTATTTGCAAGAGACTTTCATGAAAATAGAAAGATAGATGTCTTCAAAGTGAACAAAATATATGGAAGGCAGGATTTGGTTCAGCTTTCTTCTACTAACCACAGCATATTACACTTGCATTGGTTCTTTCATTAAAAAGCATGTTTGGAAACACATTTTAGAGCAGAATACCTATGCCTAGGGCCAGAAGCTAGGAAGAAGCAACTTCAAATGGGTTATCCATATGATCAGCTGTCTTGGCACTATCTTCCAGCTAATTTTTTCCTCAGACAGTGCAGAAGAAGTCATGCTCTGCAAAGGGACTGGGAAGCTATAAAAGGTCTGCCAGAGTGAAGATTACTTTTTCCAACCTGAACATAAAAAGTGAAGCTTTTGAAACATAACTCGCTTGGGTTTTATTTTGAATGGGATGTGTCAGAGCAGGAGACAATGATTATTTCTGAAATCCTTCACAAAATTAAATTAAGTGTTACATAGATTCAGCTCTCTGGGCCTCCCCACAGTGAAAATTGGACTGGCCATGGGCTCTTAAACATTTTTCTTTTTTAAATAAAAGATCCATGGCTTGTATCCCAAGCAAAATCTAACTCTTACGCTATTCTTAAAGTCAGACTAAGGATAAATATTTTTGGAACAGTGGAGGGGTCATATGTTTCTATGCCCCTCCATTCAAATCAGCCAAGATCATGTACGGTGAACTGTTGAATGGTGGAGGGATTATTAATTTAGCCAGATAATTCCTTAATTTTACTGGGGAGGGTGGGAAAAGAGAAAAGCGTTTGTCAAAGAACATTGGTAGGAGCTACATTTAGATTGTGCATTTGAGATTATTTCTAAATTAACACATAGCATTTGTCAAATATTTGTGTATTTTCTTTACTTTAGATAAAGCTTTGGAATTCTCCTATTAGCAATTAGTGGAAACACCTTGTCCTTCTGCATGATGTCCTAATATTAGTGTGATGCACAGGAATGCTGGTAGGGCACTAGACTTTATAATCTGGCCCCAGTCACCTGCAGAGGGTCAGAGTTAGGGTGACACCTGATGCCTCCCTCCTCTCCCCTGGCATGGGGCTGGCCCAAGACCTCCCTGCCTCTTGTCAGCATGGGGCCAGGCTGAAGTCCCCCTCCCCTCCTGCCACCCTCCCAAGCGTGAGGCCACCCGAGACATCTGCCAGCCCCCGTCACTCCCCTCCCCACCGTGACTCCTTTCTTCCCCCTTAGTGTAAGGCTGGTCTGAACTTTCTCTTCTCCTCCTCATGCGCAGGTCTGGTGATCCAAGCCCCCTCACCGCACGCCCATGCTTGGGACTGGTGGTCCAAGCCCCCTTGCTACATGCCCATGTGCAGAGCCATCTAAGGCCCCCCTCTCGCCCCTGCACGTGGGGCATGCCTCTAGCACAGGGCTGGCATTGCCACTCACCCCCATCCCCAACCCATTCCTCCATGCCCTGCTAGGGGGCCCACCCCACTTTTTTGACAAACTGGGCATTTGTCCAGTCTCTTGCCAATTGATGATCAAGAGCCAACAGGCCAAATGCCCAGTTATGTCAAAAAAAAAAGTCGGGATGGCGGGATAGGCCCTAAAAAAGGGACTGCCCTGGCTAAAACGGGATATATGGTCACCCTAGTCAGAGTTATTGGCATACGTCAGGGTTACAAAAGGTTCTTGTAACATGACATCTATTGACTCTTGTGGCCACTATTACACAGTGTGCCCTTCTTAAGACAGCAAGTGGGATGCCTATAATCAGACGGATATATTATCTCCCATAATTTGTTTCACTCATTACTTTAATCTTGTCTTAAAATAGACTGAGAGTTCTTCCAGTCAGGAACTGTCTCATATACTGTGTTCATACAACATACTGTGCACGGGTCCAGTGGGAGCTCAATAGATAATTGCGGCTCAATGTGGATGGCTCAATAGATGATTATTTTCTTTTGTATATATTTATACCCTGGAACAGTTAAAATGTTACCCAGTTACCATATTATATATACAGCATCAACAAAAACACAGCTTTAAGAAGCTGCACAATGAACTACTGCGATGCTGTATGATTGAAATATGACCATGTATATCATTGTTGCTACCACTCTTATACAATTGCAACAAATCTTTTACAAAGTATATTGTGTAAGGTGTCAATGGAAAAGATATGATTTACTAAGCATGTTGGTTCTCTTTATATGCACGATCATCTTTGTATTTAAAGCTATGAATATTAATTATGTAACTGTATTTCACATGTGTTTGCTCCTAGGATGATACCCACAAGGTAATTCACATTCAATCTAGCCAGCACATTGTGAATGGGTTATTCAAATTGATGGTCCATTGAAGAACACTTAACTCTCACAATGGGACATAGAAGAAACTTGTCCCACCACGAAAATGTCTTAGTGGGGCCACCTTAACCTCCAAGTGAGCAATGACTTCTCTGGTGAGTCATCAAAGCCATGTAAGGGCATGTAACTCATTCATGTGACCCTGGACTCCATCTTGTGCCTATGATTTTCCACAAACTGAGTCTCAGAGCTTTGTTTGGGACAGTAAAATTCCATCCACATGGGAGAGGGTATAAAAGACTCTGGAAACATCTCCATTTTGTCTTCATTTCTTGCTTCATTTCTCTGGACTGGATTTCTAACAAGGCCGCTATACACAAGGACTGATGACCTCCAAGCTGTCTGGGTAATTTCCAGACAGACTTTTGCAAACCAGCAGTTTATTCCATCACTGCTTCAAACTTGATACAAGAATTTTGCAATGATTGTTAGTAAATGATCTATTAATCATTTTAACTCTCTTTTCTCTTAAAAATAAAACTTTAAATTTTAACTATTAAATGAGTGGCAGCAGCATGATTATTGGGTAAGATCTGAGTTACATATTGACTTGGGTATGTGGCTGATCTCTTGAGAGCAGAAGAATCCTTTGGTTTGATTAAACTGATTTTCTTTAACCATTCATCATAAAGTCTAGTGTCTGGGTGATAAAGCCTAAGGAGACTGCTTTGTTTACTTCTTTTTAACCAGTGTGGTGAGACAGAAGTTTGGCTTGGTATATCTTATGGAAGAATAACCACCAGTTTGGGGTGAGGCTGCCCTATTTCTCAGCAGTTTGCCCTGAATCTGGTATTCTCAGCTGTAACCCACTGAGGCATGGTGACAAATGCCTACAGTACATCTTACAGTTCCAGTGCTGACTCCCTCTTATGGGGCTGCTGTTGAAAATTAAAAAAAAAAATCAGGAAAACTATACTGGAAGTCTAATAAATAACTCCAAACTTACATCCAGTTAACTGAGAACAGTGTTTATCACATACCATATTCATACTCAGTTCACAGCCCAGCAGATTTTTTTATCCAAGTGGCTGTGAGACTCAGCTCATTAATGTTTATGAGGTGTTCAGTTATTATGCTGCTGAGATTTTACCATGAATAGGATTTGGAGCAGGTCTTGCAGGGGGACATGCTGCTCCATGAGAGATCTCTATGGGATAATCCGGGTGGGCCAAGAACGTGAAGGGGTGGGATGGAGCAGGGGTGGGGCTCATGCTGAATTAGCCACCATTGCAAAGATCCTTCCCCCTGATCCAATTAACAGTCACAGAACAGCTGTTTTCCCTCCACATCATGGCAGAGAGAGGTGGGGATATTTATCCCCTAATATCACAGCAGAGTTCTGCAGAGTTCCTCAGCACCTAGCATAGTTATTCTGGCTGGGTGTTGGAGAGAGGATTTTTGTCTTTGTGAACAGGAAGCTTCCTAGTTATGGACTAAATCCACCCACAGATCCTAAAATCTATATTTTGTAGGAAGCTAAATGGATTCCCAGGGTCTTTAGCATGGAAAACTACAAGCTTGCCAGATGACTGGCAAGACAATGCTGTCATACTGCCAAAGAGGAAAGATTTGTGGAGTCTACAATTGCTGTGGACCTACCTGATCTAAGTTTTCTCGGGGGCAGGGGTAGGAATTCACACCAAGATACTGTCACATCTGTGTTGAGCACTGCAATTTAAGTGAAGATTGTAAAATTATAGACAGTTCTTTGAACTGGGAGCAAGCTCAGGATGTATTAATGGGCTTCCTGAATCTTGAGAGTGAATTTGAACAGAATTTCCAAAGTGTGAGTATTAGTTCAACAGTTTGCAATTGTTTCTTTTACAGTAAGATTTTCAAAATTGAGATAGGACTTTAAAAATGTATAATACCACACACAGTCACACATAGACACACAAATGTCATAAAAACCTTAACATATATAATATATGGTTCTTTACTTGACTGAGGTAGGAATCCCGCATTTATTCTAGAACAAAAGTAACATATAGTTAATGTGGGGTGACCACTTCAGTGGTTTCTGCCTGATAGGCTTGATGTGTTGACATTACATATTTATTTTTTTACATAGATTGAAAAGCCAACTGGGCCAAAGGGGTGATTTTCTACCTTTCACCTATTACAATAAAGAAAAAACATTTGCAATCAATAATTGTATTCTTTATTTGAACTTTCTTGGAAAGTGTAGGAGGAAAATGCTAATAGCCAGCTTTATAATAGGAAAAAAATCAATGGTGTCCTTACTGCATGCTGTAGTGGGTTAACAGCAGTCCCTCCCCCTCCAGCTCAGTGGGAGGCCACTCTGCCTCACTACGTCTCTGGAGTGCTGCCCCCTATCAGGGATTAGCGTTTCAGCCCTCAGACAGGGCAGAGCCAACAAAGAGTCTTAAGGCTTAAATTCTCAGGTAGGGTGGAGCCAAAAAAGAGTCTAGGCGCTCCAGCTCCAGGCAGGGCAGAGCAAACAACATATAGTTTGACATCCTGGCTCTGGCAGTGGGCAGACAAACGTAGGCCTCTTGGCCTAAGGTGGGGTGGCTGTTACCCAGGGGTGAGGTTGGCAGCAGAGGGTAGGGGGACCTGGTCCCAATCTACTCCACTGGGTCCCAGACCAGGGTCCTAATAATGGCGGAAGGTTCTGCCAACAGGTCAGCGGGGATCCTACCACAACATGCTGAGTTGGATTCAGGCAACAACCCAACGAGAATTTTACTCCTTCTTTGTGCATTGGCCTTGCTGCGAAGCCCCAGGCAAACAGGAATACAAACAATGTAAGCCTTATTTTGTGAACTTCATTTTGTTGGTGGTTATTCTTACCCTCACACAGGAAAAGCTAAGAATATTTAGAGAGAACTATAGAGAGCTCATTAAGAGGAATATGCAAATAATTACCTGAAATAAATGTTTCCATGGTTCTAAAACTCCTATCACTGCAATTATCCAACTGCAGGATGCAACTGAATTAAGGAATTCAACTTTCTTGCTACCTACATTCCCAAACGAAATAAGAAAGGACCTTGCAGCTATACAAGCACACATTTGGAGCAAGATAGCATTTTGCACAGAGGCCTGTGTAGGGGCAATGCAAAGCTGCCCTTCCCTGCAGGATTACCTGTGCCTCAGAAGGTACAGTCTCTTCCAGTTCCCCAGTGCACTTTGCTCCGTCCATTTGAAAGGTGCATCTTGGGCAGTCCAGTGCACAGGGGTTGTTGCACAAGGAAGTGCAGAGGATATAAGGTCATGACCTACTCTAAGGGCTGCCACCTGGCTGGATTTTCACCATCCTAGTAGGTTTTTGAACTAGTCTGCCAGTTAAAAGACTTAATGTGCTGTATTTTGTTGTTGTTGTTTTTTCACGTTGGACACATTAAAGTGCCCTTCAGTTCACAACCCTGTAGTTTGGACTGCAGCACCATGTTAGGATGAGATTAAAAAAAACCCAAAATACACACATTGTGGGTAATTTTGTGTATGTGTAAAATGGTACTCTAAAATATTTTAGTAATATTTAGCCATAGTCTGCAGCAAGACTTTTTTGTTGGTGGGGAGTGGCCTCATGGTGGTTTGTCTGTATGTCAGAGATGCCAGCCCTACCTGCTCGCAGCCCCTGTGCATATGATTTGCCTTCTGAGAAGCAGTGTTTCCAAACCTCATGATTTTATCAAAAGTCTCATAATACTTGGTGTTATTCTTAAACACCTGGAGTCAAGTGACTGGGAGACTGTTTACACACAAAAACACAATACTTTTCTAGCCCTCATGTTTGTGGAGATGTTTGAAAAGGACCCAGCACCTTTTAGTCCCATGATTTTTAAAGCCTGATTCATGACTTTTGACTAGCTGGACTTGGCAATGGTGTGGGTGTGGGTGGGGTCGAGGCAAGCAATCCCTGCACACAGACATTTCCATTGTGTGTGGCTTTTCAGAGGCACATAATGGAGTGACTGTGGGAGGTATCGTCATACAACTTTTCTGCACAGCCACTGAAGGTGCGCTCACAGTCTGCCCCTTGATTTATTAAAGGAACTATAAGGAACAATAACAGACACAAGAGAACTTCTAGCAAAGCCTAAAATGAGATTTCAGAATGTCCTTTCTTTAATCGTCTTGGTGCTAAAACTGTGGGAAAAAGTAAAGCTATTGCATAATGATGCTTAGCTCTATAGCATTGATTGTAACACCATGCCATCAGCCCCAAGCTATTCCTTGCATATAAAAATCAGGGTTTCATGGGCCGTGGATTCATATGAAGTTTGAAATGAGAAGTAATTTGAAAATGCAAAACAAAAGTAAAAATTTGAATTTTGAGTAAAAAAATTATCAACATTTAGGGAGAAATTATTGAAATATAATTTATTTAACCAACTCTAGAACTGGTCAGAAAACATTTTAAAAGGTTCATGAACATTTTGTTAATGTTTTCTTTAGCTAAATTTAAAATTTAATCAAAAAATTCAATTACATTTTGGAAAATTTTGACAAGTTCAATCGGAAATTTATATCATCTAGTCCTGAAGGTGGGGGGTGGGGGGCAGGAAAGGAAAAAGAAAAAAAGAGTATCTCACTGCTGATAAAAGTACCCAGTAATAAGATTAGTATATATGGTCCATGATAGAACAACCATGATCATTTTTGTATAAGGAATAGCTCTATCTCACCATTATCTAGCAAGTTGCCTCACCCATTTATTTGGCTTAGACCAGGGATGTCCAACTTGTGGCTCCAGAGCCGTATGCTGTTCTTCAGAAGTTAATATGTGGTCCCTTGCATAGGTGCTGACTCCAGGGCTGGAGCTGCAGCTGCTAACTTTCCATTGTGCCAGTGGTGCTCACGCTCAACCCCTGGCTCTGCCCCAGGTCCTGACCCCACTACATCTTTTCCCCCAAGGCCCCTGCCCCTTCCTCAGAGCCTGCCAAGCCCTCACTCCTCCCCCTTCCCTCCCAGAGTCTCCCACACTCTGTGAAACAATTGATTGTGGTGGGTGGGAGGCATGGGGAGGGAGAGGGAGGCCCTGAGTGGTGGGGCTGCCAGTGGGTGGGAGGCACTGGGGGTGAGATGTGGGGAGCTGATGGGGAGCCTGCTGACATATTACTGTGGCTCTTTGGCAATGCACATTGGTAAATTCTGCCTCCTTCTCTGGCTCAGGTTGGCCCCCCCTGGCTTAGACTTTCCCCATTATGGACAACTATTTATAAAACACTGTCTAGAACATATTGCGTGTAAAAGTAACTACATTAACTGGAAGTGATTCTTGTTTGCATTCTGTTCAATTATTGTGGTCAAAGCTTGCTTTGTTTAAAATGGTCAGCATCTTTTTTTCATCAATTAATTTGTTTTCTGCTTTAGTTAAATAGAGTATAAAAAGTTTTCATGTTGCTATGTTTCCAAAACATCCTGTGTATGTCTGATCCACCATATTCGGGCTGTTTTTCATGTGTGTGTGATCATCCTGTGCATCTCTGTATATAGTAGCTAGCATCAATTTTTTTCATCTCTGTCCTTGGTTTATGGCTTACTAATTCAGTCATGGTACAAATATAAATATTAATTGTGTTTAAACATACATAAAAAGTGTCCTGGACAAATACTACAAAAATATGTACTGCAAATATACATTTGGGGTGCTTCTGCCGCTTGTGTCTACTTTCCATATGTATTCTAGCAAGTTATCTTTATTAGAGGATATTTACAAATGTAAATTTTGATCAAATGCTTGAATATGTGTCAAAAACAAGTTTCATATATTACATTCTGCCATCAAATTCCTCCTTTTCAATTTTCAGTTTGTATTGCATTGTGCCCCAAACCTGCAAATACATATTCATTTAGCTTTACTATCATAACGAGTCCCATTGGCCTTAGTAGGACAACTCACAGTAGTAAAGACAAGCATGTGCTTAACTGTTTGCAGGACTAGGGTCCCAGTTAGTCATCCAGTCAGGATACAAAGCAATGGAAAATTAAGTATTTGCTATAAACTGTTTGTGAACAATCTGTACGCCAAGAATTATTCCCTGAAGAAATTCGTGAAGGTTTTTGAACAGCTCACACATTTGAAAAAAAAGTAGGATCTGCTATTAAGTAATTCAGAAACAGTGAAACTCACCACTAGCTAAAGAGCCACCATCAAACTTAAGGTCAGCTAAGGTCCTCAAAGTAAGGCTTAAATTGGACTTAAGTGGTGTCTGCATCCTCTGCACAGTGGTGAATTTTATCCAAATTGACTAAGAAGACAACTTAAGCAAAGTATTTGTCATAAGATTTTTCCCACTCTTGTGATAGGCACTGACATGTTGGATAAAAGATACTGTTTCTGCAGAAGAAATGACATCCACCACAGAGAGTGAGAATCTTATTTTTCTTTTACAGATGACAATGATTACTCTGACATTCCTTTTTCTGTTATAACAGGCAACTTGTTGCCTCGTGTGTATCTTGGGCATTTTCATAGCAACAAACTGCAGAGATGCAAAAGCTGACATTTTGATACCATGGCCATATAAACAGCTTTTCAGAAGCTATATGGCAATATTATATAAAAAACTAACTTTTAACAAAGTATTCATTGATAAAATGTAAAATTAAAATAATGTCAATCTCTGAAATTGTTAAATTTCCCAGAATATGGACAGGTTTTTGTTTTATATAAAATTACCTGTCATGTTCTTCAGTTTGTAGGAGTGCATGGTCGACCCCTGCAAATCATGCTATTCTGTGCATTACTTGCTTTTTGTTCATAGGCCATGCCACCAGAACTGAGATGACAGAGTATATGAATAATACTGTTGGGTCATTGGAATTTTACCACTGAAAAGCTACTCAGAATAGTCAGGCACATTTCCAGCATCCATATAAGGATGACAAATTAGTGCTCTGTAAGAAGGTACAGACTGTAGCTTTCTTATTTAATTTACATGAAAATGTTAGTCTCAAACTTTTATTTCAGTTGTAAAATGGTACAATCTCCCCACAGCTCCATTGTTCAGTATAACCGCTGGAAAACAAAACCCAGGAGTAAAGTTTAGTGAAGTCAAGTACATGGGAAATTAAACATTAAGGATAAAAGATTGTCTTTTTAGTACAATAGGGTAGCTTGCCTGAGGAGACCTTTGAGAGCTAAGGTCAACCTTTCAGCATTTTTAAGAACACTCAGAGTTGAGAAGAACCATATCAGAATACAAATGCAGTGATAGTGCAGACAGTGTACAGCTAAGGGTAGCTAGGCATATTAATGATTTTACATATCCATCTACAATATCTAGAGCAGCTTTCTGAATGCATACTGTTTCTTTGTCTTTAGAGTGTTCTCTAGCCCCCTGAGGGACAATACTAAGGATTATCAGACTAAGGAGCGGTCACTGCAGTTCAGTTGAAAGCCAGTCAGTACGCTGGGGAATACTAAGCACAGCAATTAGGGCCTGATCCAAAGCTCACTGTACATTTCCTAGGAGAGAAAGTGCAGTTGCATACTGACTTCCTCAGGAAAGAAGGAAAAAACAAATGGAGCAAATGAAAGATGTTCTACTCCTTGCAGCTGAAAACATCTACTGCCAGATTGCAGGCGATTCTTTGGTACAATAAAATAGTTATTATGAAAAGAGGAAGAGGGCTGACAAGTCTCTTAATGGTTTGGGTGTCCCTTAACTGGACAACTGGAATTCAATGTGTGTTGTTCTGCAGATTACACCAATTAGATGTTGCATTTAACAACTGTATTATTTTGATTTCAAGCATTACAGAGCACAGAAAGCAGGACCTGCACCCCAGTCTACCCTCTGCAGTCCAGAGCCTGCCTTCTGAAATGGAGAATCAGCTGTGGTGTCTGTAGTCACACCAAGATCTTTGCACAGTGACAGCCACTCCACACACGTCTCATAATTGTTAGTAATAAATTACTAGTGAATAAATAATATGTTGCCTTTCTGGAGTTTCTTTCCTCTGAGAATGTCAAACTGTTTTACTAGCAGGGTCTCTGAAAGACTGATACCAGCAGGCAGGAGGGGGGGGGCAGTCTGGCATGGGGGTCAGCATGATGTTCAGGAACTAGAAGCCAATGGGTCAGTCTAAAGACAAGATCCAAGTGTTGGAGATGAAAGCTGGAGCCAGAGTCAGATAGAAAATAGAAACCAAGCCAAGGTTCAGCACTAAGTTGGAAGCTAAAGGGCCAAGGCCTAGGATTTAGAGCTGGAGCAATCAGAAACCAGGGCCACAGGATTCAGGGACTGGAATGAGGCTGAAGGCGGGAGGTGGGAAAAGGCCAGGGTCAAAATCACAGATGAGGCTGGGAATCAGGTAGCAAATGGCAGGATATCTATAGCCTCAGCAAGCCAGAATCCACCTTTTAGCCCAGACAACTTTCTGTGTCTTTTTCAGGCTTACATATTGTACCCTGCCAAATCAGGGCCTTGAAAGCTCCTCCAGTCAGGTCCCTGTGGTCAGTAACTTTAGTCAAGTGTAAGGCTTTAAGGCTCCCAATTCTCTTGTCACTACTAGAGCTGTCAGGTGGTGCTATGGAAGTGGCAGTAACCCCAGAGTCTGCAGGCCTGGATTCAGGAGCTTCACATTTACAAACAGTGAGTTTTTCTCCCCACTTCTGACATAGCAGTGGTCATGATAATCCAAAAGGGATTAACTCTTCAGGTGGATAAGTGCAGCAGAAACCAACATGGAGGAGGGAAATTCAGGAGCGCTACAGGGAAATGAGAGCAGCAATAGGAATGCTTAGGAGCCCCTATTGAGACTGGCTTTGCTGGCAGGGTTTACCCAATCCTATCACCTCCCATATATATTTGGAAGAAATAGTAATAAAATACAATATATCTCCTCAGCAAGACAAAGAAAGTTATTTGATTAGAATAGTGTTTTGTTGTTGTTGTTTTGGCCATTGGAGCTGAATCTTTTTACCTGGCCCAAGAGAGTAGTTCTACTAAAGTCACCTAAGAAAGATAAGCAGGATTTAGCCAATGGATTATTGGTTATTATTTGTTTTACAGTATTGCTTGCATTCCACAGCCAGAACTGGAGCTCCCTTTTGCCAAGTGCCAAACATACACATAGTAAAACAGCCCTGTCTGAGAAAACTTTCAGTCCAAATAGCCAAGGCAAACAAAAGGTGAGTGAAAGGAAGAATTACAAACCCCATTTGACACATGAAGAACTGAGGCTCAGAGAGATTAAATCATAGAATCATAGAACCATAGAATATCAAGGTTGGAAGGGACCTCAGGAGGTCATCTAGTCCAACCCCCTGCTCAAAGCAAGATCTAATCTCTAACTAAATCATCCCAGCCAGGGTTTTGTCAAGCCTTAAAAAACCTCTAAAGAAGGAGATTCCACCATCTGCCTAGGTAACCCATTCCAGTGCTTTACCACCCTTGCCTAAAGTCAAACTCAAAAATCTGTGGCAGCTCTGGGAACTAAACTGAAATCACCTGAGTCCCAGTCCAGCACTTCAAACTCCCTTTCTAGAACTGGACAGTAAGGACCCTGAAATTGCTCAAAAACCCTAGTTTGGTACAAGTATCAGAGGGGTAGCCATGTTAGTCTGGATCTGTAAAAGCAGCAAAGAATCCTGTGGCACCTTATAGACTAACAGACTTTTTGGAGCATGAGCTTTCGGGGGTGAATACTCACTTCGTCAGATGCACGAAGTGGGTATTCTGACAAAGTGG
>NC_133769.1:79315140-79393864 GCF_003597395.2 Chelonoidis abingdonii | reverse complement strand
GGATTGGGCCAAAAGAAATCTGATGAGGTTCAACAAGGACAAGTGCAGAGTCCTGCACTTAGGAAGGAAGAATCCCATGTACTGCTGCCGGCCGGGGACGGACTGGCTAAGTGGCAGTTCTGCAGAAAAGGAACTGGGGATTACAGTGCATAAGAAGCTGGATAAGAGTCAGCAGTGTGCCCTGGTTTCCAAGAAGGCCATTGATATATTGGGCTGTATTAGTAGAAGCATTGCCAGCAGATTGAGGGAAGTGATTATTTCCCTGTATTTGGCACTGGTGAGGCCACACCTGGAGTATTATGTCCAGTTTTGGTCCTCCCACTAAAGAAGGGATGTGGTCAAATTGGAGAGAGTCCAGCAAAGGGTAACGAAAATTATTAGGGGGTTGGGGAACATGACTTATGAGGTAAGGCTGAGGGACTTGGGGTTATTTAGTATGCAGAAGGGAAGAGTGAGAGGGGATTTGATAACAATCTTCAAGTACCTGAAGGGGGGGTTCCAAAGAGGATGGAGCTCAGCTGTTCTCAGTGGTGGCAGATGGCAGAACAAGAAGCAATGGTCTCAAATTGCAGTGGGGCAGGTTTAGGATGGACATTAGGAAACACTATTTCACTAGGAGGGTGGTAAAGCACTGGAATGGTTACCTAGGGAGGTGGTGGAATCTCCTTCCTTAGAGGTTTTTAAGGTCTGGCTTGACAAAGCCCTGGCTGGGATGATTTAGTTGGTGTTGGTCCTGCTTTGAGCAGGTGTTGGACTAGATGACCTCCTGAGGTCTCTTCTGACCCTGATATTCTATGATCTCTTACCACATGTGTTAGAAAGAATTTATTTTGGCTGAACCATATTTGAAACAGCTATAGTAAATATATTTTAATGGAGAACTAACACATCACATGACTTAACCTACCATCTCACAATACTTATATTTCATTCAATAAAATTACTTTGTAAAAACATTAATGTTCGTAGGCTAACAAAGCACCTTTGCTGAACCCTATGTACAGTATAACTAAAGAAAAATAAATAAGCAGCCTATGAAATAGCAACATTTCAGTAAGACAGTCGAGGTAAATTAATATTCTGATAAATCTGTGACAATTAAGTTTGATTGTTGTAAACTAAAATAATACATCATCATAATGAAAAAAAATTCAAAATCTTTTCATACTGACAACCTGAAATATCATTTTAATTTCTCAGGCATTTCACTGAAAACCTACCTCCAAGTATATAACTTTCAAGTCCTCATGGAAACAATTTTCAATAAAACAATATTTTAAAATATTTTCCCTGGGAATCCAGTCTGAGCAGTAGTGACTTAAATGGAATTTTAAAATCAATGAAAATTTATGGCTCATTTTCTGTGTTTACGGGTTCTGGATTGAATTCTTGGTCTGTGCATAAAGTAGGTGTTTGTAATGTTATTTTCTCTTATTTTACCATATAAGGTCATAAATAAGAGACATGTTGCCTTCCAAGGGCTGATAGAGATGGTGAATAGGGGGAAGATCACACCATTCATACAAGATAGAAGTCAATTCTCAGTTTGATGGTGTTTGAGAGGAAATGACTTCAACAGAAGTTAGTTTTTAAAGAACTACGGTCAAATCCTGCTTGCTTTATTCCTGAGAATAATCAGACTGAAGTTGATGGGCATTTTGCTGTTGCTTTCAGTGGAATCAGGCACAGCTTGTGGTGCTTAATATTTTCATTTAAGTTATTCTTAAAAACACTGAATGCCTCTAAATATTGGTAAAAGACTGAGTAGAAAACAGAAGCAAAAGACTCTAAAGGGTTTAAAAAGATGTTCCAGTAATAAGAAAAAAACCCAAACAAAATACTGCCCAAAGCTTCCCACAGTGTATTTGAAAAATATTTCAGAGACTAAGCCACAGCTCACAGGAACAGATATACCACTTAGCTTCCATATGGAAAAAAGGAGAAGAGTACACAACTCCCTCTTCTTCACTGAAATCATGGAGATGCTTTGATATAGAATGATAATCCTATACTTATAGGATAATCAAGAAGGAGATACACAGAGGATAATAACTGAATTAAATTCCCCCTTCTCCACTTATCTTTCTGTCTATTCACACACACACACACACACACACACACACACACCTACCTCCCTAACTCTCCACCCATTCATATTAAGGTTGTGTTTATATAATTCTGAAAAATAAATGGGAAATGTTAATGATAAAACAAGATATGTTCAATATATCATATGTTTCTTAATATTGTTAATTCTACACTAAGATAGGTACCTATATGTGTAAAGATGAAATAATTGTAATGTCTTATTATATGTAACCCAAAATACCAAGAAATAAAATTTAAAAAACCCTTCCTTTTCTTCACAAATGGAAATTTTTACTTTATTATGTACAACTATACATTAATAATCCCATTGTTTTTCTTTAAAAAAAAATTCCTCAGAACCCAATCCTGCTCGCATATAAATCACTTGAATGTTTTCGCATAGACTTAAATAAGGCAGAGTCAGGCCCATCCTACATAACCATCTATAATAAAATGTCTCTGATTAATATTCAGCTATGCTTCCAAAGCCTCCCCTATGAGCTTTTTGCACAGTATGATGCTGTATAATGCTGAAAGTCTGGAATTTTCCACTTTTCAGCTACAGATAAACCCCAATTATCTGTAAACATTAGAAAACTTGTTAATCCGCATTGAATTTTGATTTCTATTTGAATTGCAGATTTAGGAGATAAAATTGTTTTCAGATCACCTGAAATTTAGATAGCAGGGATTTGGATAACTGAGGTTTATCTGTCTTCCTGCCAACTTTCAACCTCAACTATCTCAATTCCTGCTTGACCCATATACCTGGAATGCCCATCCAAAACCTGTTCTTTCAAACACTTCTTAGACTCCATCTCTATAGATTTGTCTACAAAGATGAGTACGTTCATACTGAAGCTGGTCAAAAATTTTCATTTGAAAACATTATTTTAAAAAGAAGCTCGGTGAAAGTTTGCTTAATCAAGGACCACAGTGCTGTCAGGCCTAAAGCCGTCAGAAAAAAAAGTGAAAGGACAACTGTACAGAAAACAAATAATGAATTCTCTAATGATTTTCTGGCCAGAAAATAATTAGTTAACCTAACCCAGTCTGTGAATAATCTGAATAACACACACTACTAAGGGTAGTACTTTGGAAAAAAAGGTTCTTTCTTCTTGATCTTAAATAAATCAAAACTAAGGTTGTAGAGACAAGGGAGGAATTATAATTTTTGGAAAGGGAGATGAGGTGGGTGAGGTAATGTCTTTTATTGGACCAACTTCTGTTGGTGAAAGAAAAGCTTTCGAGAAACACAGAGCTCTTCTTCAGGGTTGGGAAAGGTACTCCCAGCATCACAGCAAAAGGAAAGTGGACCAGATTGTTTAGCATAAATAGTTAGCATGTATTCTAAGCTACAACTACATTGCACTATACAATTTTTTTTAAAGTTTTTTTATTCAGCACTTTTTGGTGCATGTATGTATGTTTTTTTTTTCTTAATAACATGGCAACAATTTTGTTGAAATCATCACTTTCATGAAGTCATACCTTTTTATCATAACATTAGCCAGTTAGCTCTTGGTCTACAGTCCAAGAGCCTGAAATTAACAACATTAGATTTATATGTCATCTCCTTAATGTCGTCTGAGGTCTGTTCTTTGAGCGATGCATTGGAGAATTGAATGGATAACAACCGACACATTCATCTGAATAATGTGCAGCTCTTACTGTGTTTTAGACATTCTAACATCTGTGTGTCCTCTTGATGACTTCAGCCTTTTCAAGTTTAACAATTGAATATAGAATTTATAGTTAAAAAACAGCATGGCAGCTTGCACTGTCAGTTTTCATTTGTGGCTCTAGTAATAGTAGAGGTAATAAACAGTGTAGATTTATAACTGTACATTTTAATTATTGTTTGTGAAGATTTAAATAATCAGAAGAGGTGATCAGTACTTCTTCTGATTTGGAATTGCCTCTTTCGATGCCAGACACTATTGAGTTATTCAATAAGGAGACAACTACTCTTTTCATCCTTGATTTGTGAAAGAGTTGACGGCTTGTATGTTAATGCAATTTGAGTTTCCGTCTAACAACCTGATTTGTTAACTGGGTAGATTTACTGTGTCTTGACTTGCTTGATAAATTCCATGTGAAACCCAATACCTTTGCCCTCACAATACCTTTATCAACATGAAAAACATGGTTTGGGTGCGAAGATTTAGTTAAAAACTGAGAAGAGCTTGATTCCAATTAAGTTAAGAGTTTGCACTACACATGTAATTTACAAATGTGTAATGGTTTGTTTTGCAGTTGTTTAATAGTAGACTACTACCTTTGAACATTCTTAGAGAAGAATTGAACCATCTTTGTTTAAACTGAACTGTCCACTGAAATAAATGGAGAATTCTGCTTTAGAATTTATGGCACATGCCCCATAGTTAGGAAAATGGAAGTCCCTTACTTATTATGTATTTGCTGTCCTAGTCTGTGACTAATCCTAGGGTAATGATACAAGCCTGAAAATCTGTAATGGAATGATAAACCTATCAAGCAATCAAAAAGTGCAGTAAAAGATGAAACTATAGATTTTTAGAAGTTATGAAATAATAAATACTAAGTGGAAAATAAATTGAATTCCTCGGTTTAATAGGAAATTGGATTGTAGACCTAAAAATCTCTTCACTTTTGCAATTGGTTTCTAGATTGCTGGGCAATTTAAAAATATTGACCTCCATGCTACTTGCAGGAAGTTCATACTTTCGCATCTGGTGTTTCCAGTGAACTAGTAGACTTTTTTCAACAACTGATAAAAATAGTGACTTACTTTATGATAGTTGGGGTACTTTGAAATATTTTGTCCATGGGGACATCCCTCATGGTGTTGTGTCTGCAGGCTCCAAAAATTTTGGCCATCAATATCTGTGGGAGTATACTTGTACCCTGCACATCTGTCTGCACCTCCCCTCTCCCATAGGCAAGGTATATAAGGTTGTGCAACCCCAATTTCAGTTCCCTTGCTATTCCAGAATCTCAGGAGAGGGTTGGTCTCCAAAGAAGCAGGATGGAGGATAGGCTGTGGGATCCACACAGATAAGACATCTCAGGACCACATGTATTGTAAGATCAGTAACAGTTCTTGATCCCTTGAATATTTATTCATGTGAAGCCACTCAGGAAAATTAGCTAGCAGTTCCCTGATAGACTGGAGAGGGCCTGAGCAGTCCTAGCTAAAGAGAAATTGCAGAACTGCTTGCCTGAAATTAACATAAGGCCATGAAATCAGGTCTAGGACATAATGTTTTTTAAGAGGTGGACTGAGTTTCATGTATCTGCTCTGCAAATCTTCAGTAGGTGGACATTCCTCAGGCATGCTGAAGGAGATGCTTGTGCTCTAGTAGAGTGGGGTCTGATACCTGAAGGAAGGGACAAGCTAGCTAATTCTTAGTAAACTTTAATGCCCTGTCTGCTCTACTTAGATAATCTTTGAGTGGAAACAGTTTCTGCATAAGCAACAAATAAGCAGACAATTTCTTGATGCAGTTCATCCTATTTTAGGTAATAAAGTTTCCTTGAGACATCTGGGGTATGTAATTTGGGTTTCCCTTGGTTTCTGTGGACTTTGGGAAAGAAGACAGTGTGATTAATAGGTTGGATTAGATGAAAATTACACACCACTGTAGAGAGGAATTTGGGATAGGGTCTCAGCCCCACTTCATCCCTATGGGAAACTGTAGAGGGAGAATCTACCATTAGACTTTGAGTCTCACTAACCCTTTTGTTGAGTTAATGGAGAACAGTCTTGAAAGAACTGGTAGAGGGAGCAATCTTTTAGGTGTTCAAAGTAGAGGGAGGTCCCAGGCACATTGAGATCTCAGGAGGAAGGGAGATCTTGAAATGAGGGATAAACATGAACTGACTGAACCTCTTAGAAATGTAGTAATAGTGGAGTTTGAAAACACAGTATACACCTGTAGAAAGGGGAGGTATGCAGATATCACAGGCAAATGGACCCTGACTATGCTGAGCCTGTTTGTTTGTGATGGAAAAAGTAGCCTAATTTTGGGAATAGGAGTTTCCAAAAGGTCAAACTTATGTATTCTCTCCCATTTAATTCTGTAGCTGGATCTCATGGAGGTTTCTGTTCTGAATGGGGATATCCTGCACCTCCACTGAACTAGCTGTTCCACTCATCAAGCCAACATTCAGCTGGTCAGGTGTAGAGATATGGGGTTAAGATGTTGAGAATTCATCCCTGATCCTGAGAAATTTGGAAGCAGGATTGGAGGTTGTTCTAATAGGTGTAACAGGTCTGTGAAACAGTGCTGGCATGTACATGATAGAGCTATACATATTGTTGAGACTGCATTCTGTCTGACCTTCCTGATGATTTTGAGACTCATGGATTCTGGTGGAAAGACATACTGAAGAAAGACCTTTGACCAAGAAAGGAAAAAAGATATCTTGAATATTGCCCTCTTCCCCTGGAGACAGACAATGAGCATTTGTTGTTTTGGTCAAAGGCAAACAGATATATTAGGAGAAAGCCCCAGCTGTAGAATATGGGTTTCAAGACAGTTATTCAGATCTCTGTTGGATGATGGTCAAATAATGTATGCTGAGGTAGTCTGCTAAATAGTTGTTTAAACTTGGAAAGTGGCAGAGTTTTTTGGTGTTTCCAGAGTGTGTTTGCTTCCTGACTCAGAGAGCACGATGACGCCCCTCTCTGACTGTTGATGTAGTACATAGCAGTATGCTGTGTGTCACGATATGAAGTGCAACTCCTTTCAGTGGGGGAAGAAAGATTTTACAAGATAGCCATATTACTCTGAGCTCTAAAACATTTTTGGGGATAATGGATTCTTGGGAAGCCCATGGGCCTTGTGTCTGTGGATGGTCTAGTTGTGCTTCGCAACCCAGCATGGATGTATCTGTCATTAATGACCCTATAGGAAGGGGGGAACAGATAGGACTCCTTTGCCAACTGTTACTGGATCTCTCCCAGTCCAGGAGGACTGCATCATCACTGGGCTGTGAGATGAATGTCCATGTGATTTCTGCTGGGCTGATAGAGAGACCTCAGCCAGCCTTGAGGAAGAGGCAGATGATATCTAGAAAGAAGCATGGGGCACCAACCAGCTGGTCATCTATCCAAGATGGGGGGGGGGGGAATGGGTGGCTGTCCACATGGCAAAAAACATAAAAAAAATCCAGAGTACCTAATATCTAATCAAAACTATAACAAAAACTATAATGTTATAACCTTACTACCTTTTTTTTTTTTTTGTGAGGAAAGGTGCTATGAGGTCACAGATTTATACTGCAGGGTTCTGAGTTCTGATTCACTGCCAAAGGCAGTAAGAGGAAACTGAGATGTTGTTGGGATTGCAATACTCAAATATCCTTGAGTGGAGGGGCACAAGGATATGCAGGATTCAAGAGGAACCTCAATGGACAATACTAGCCAAGATGTTCCATGCCTTCACAAACAATGCACATGTGCACCATGATCCACACAGACAAATATTGGAAGAAAGACCAGGTATTTCCAACAGTTCTTGAAGTAGTGTATATGAATGAACATGGCACATTGTGTGGCAGTGAAAGGAAAATAGCCATTTTTTCACTGTAATCTTTTCAGCAATAAAACTTGAAAAGATCTCATCACATGTGAGACACTGTTTTCCTAATGGCAGAATCCTTGAAAATGGTCGTGATGGTCTTAATGAAATTTCCCCCTCTCCTTGGTATTCAGGTATCTGAAGCTTAAAAACTGTATTCAGATCAATCTTCTGATGACCTTTCTGACTGTGAACATCTGACAGAATTCTCATGAAAGAGTTGTTATTCTAAGAAGCACATTGCCTCCGTCCTTGTCTGCCTAGACTACAAAGTGCCTGACTACTGAAAGAGCCTGTGAAGTTGATAAGGAGCTCGTGAAAATTTATTCAGACCTTGTTTGGGGCTAATGTTAGAGATTGTGCCTGCTATTTTGAGTTAGTTCCAATGGCCTTTTATATAACAACCAACTATACTTGGAACTTTGTCAGAATTTTACACATTAAAGTTTTCAAAATTAATTACATTTGCAGCATCAGTTGTAGAGTTTTAACTCGTTCACACTAAATTGGGCTGGGCATCCTGAGTCTAATGTACATTGGCCTTGCCGGGATATTCTTAACACCGGTATAGTAGCTTTAGCACTAGTCGTGAGTGCAAGGCATTGACTATTTGTGGGTTCCCTGTTTGGGTACATATCTTGTGTGTTTCTGTTTCTTGGCCTGGAAAAGCGGGACAACCAATTCATATCTGAAAGGAGTCATATAGAACTAGTTAATTGTGATGTGATCATGACAGCATCATTACATTTCACCAGCATGATTGGTCAACATATACTGATGCAGCATCACAATGCAATATCACGATACAACAACAATTATTTTATAGCACAAATTATACTGGACATAATATTGCTTTCTTACCTCCAGCTGCTAGGAGGTGAAAGAAAGAGTTTTATCATCTCTATTCCTCCTCTCTGGGGAAGGAATCAACCGGCTCATTAGGTTCCTTAGTACTCCCCGTACAGTCTTACAAGTGGAACGCTCCATTTTCTCTTCCTTATCCTGCTCTTGAGAGATTCTAAACAATTACAGTTCCCATTAACTTCCATGGGAATTGCATGTGCTCAGCAGCTCTGAGGGGTTGAAACTCCAGGGACCAAATGGAACGTGAGGAGCTCAGATTAACTCCATAAACCTAATGAGGATCACATGTGGTGTGGGAGTCACAGCTTAAAGATAATACTAGAACAACCAACACCTTCACATCTCTCCCCTATGTACCATGGAAGACAGACTTGGCTTGTTGGAAAGACATCTCTTATATTTCTTTTTTGAATGGCCTAATTCACACATTCAGATAATGTTTGCAGACATACACAGAGCTGAGATTACTTTCTCTCAGCTCTAAAAACACTCTTATGGCTGTCACTGTATTTGGTTCAGTTGTCAAAAACAATTAGTATCAGGCAAGTTTTCCTTTATTCCCACTCCTACCCAGCCTAACGTCCAGTTCCCACTTTCCTTCTCCCTCTTTCATTTTACTTATTATACTACAGTCTGTTATTTGTTTGTTTGTCTATTTCTCCTATATATGGGTAATTTAATTAATTGTGTTTTATGCACTGTAACATATTAAACTCATATGGTGTCGTGCGCTGAAAAATTCTAATAGAAGCCACTCAGTCTTAAAATAGAAAATTTTCACTCATTTAACATTGACAGTACATCTGCAAGCTTAATAAGGCAACCCACAGAGATAAATACATCAACAAATAAGTTCCCACACATGCAGCCAATGGCCTCATCAGCCAAGTACAACTGCCTGAGGAGTTTGGGGAAGATTCAACTTAGTCACAGTTTACACACGGCACATTCAGGACTGATCATGGCCCCTGATACACTCCGCTTTGGTGGAACAAAGGGGCCATACAGCTACCCTAAGAGGACAGCTGAGAATTATCCTTGGGAAAGTCCCCTGGTGGAGTACAGGCAACATACCTGGCCCTCTGCGACGATCTTTTAGAGCTGCAGGCATAACCTGGGGGTACAGGGTGCCAAGAATACTGCACAACACAATAACTATCTGGGGACAGTTACCATCTGGCATGAGAGCAGTGCTGAGGCTGTTTAACTTGCACCAGATGTGAACTGGCCCCTGGCAATCTCAGGGAAGTGAAAAGGTCATCTTTCCTCCACTCCATTGGGTTCTGTGCTGGTCCACAGCTTGTCTAGCCCTCAGGATGGGTCCCTCATTCTCTGTCCTTAAACTATACAAGTGGAAGACCCAAGTGATTGAAAGCCCAGTACTTGGGCATTTAAAATTAGGTGAGACAAAGATCTATAAAGAACAACTTTAAATAATAAAAAAAAACAATTTAAATCTAATCACCTAAATTCTGCACTTGGCCCATTTCCTATAAAGCAATCCCCACAGGACTCTTAGGTCAACATAATTTAGGGACTTGGATCACTAGTAATACAGCCCTGGCCTGAATTAACTTATAGGAAAAAATACAGGATTGTTTGTTTGAATCAAGCAGCATAGAAGGTAAATATGCCTGGATCACAGACATGACTCAGGCCAGTTTAGTGCTGCTCATGTCAGCCATTGGTGGTATTAGAAGATATGTCTCCTAGATAGGAAGAACAGACTTGTGGTTAAATCATGGACTGAGACTCAGGAAACTAGTTCTCATATATCTCATATATCCAACTGACTCCCTGTGCAATCAAAGGCAAGTCACTTAATCTCTCTGTGCCTCAGTTTCCTAGCTGCAAAAGTATAGATAATAATAGTCCCCCTGTCTAGCTCTTATGTTTGCATTGCAAACTCTTTGGGGCACAGGCTCTCTTTTTATGTGTCTACATAGCACCTAGCACAATGTGGTACTAATCAAGATCGTGACCTGTAAGATCTGCTGTAATACATGGATCACTTAAATAGATTTTTGCAGCATTCAGGAAGTAAGTATGGGATTAAAGTATAATATTTTCTGAGAGAGGCAAGACCTTGGAAGCATGGAAACTTAAAAAGACTAGTATAGTGAGATGTGCCAGATGCCATAGGCACCAGGATTAGTAATAAACTGTTGTAACTATACATGTTATATGTATTTTTGGAAATTAGGGATTGTAGTCTAGCTCCATGGGACAGGGTTACCAAGCTTCCCCCACTTACTAAGATCAGTGGGGGATAATCACTGCAAACCCTGGCACAGGTAAATAACTCCAGAGAAATATCACTCACTGGGATGAGTTACATATACTACTACAGACTGGATGCAAAACACCCAGGAGACAAAGAAAGAGCTTGTGGTATAACGGGCCAGCCTGAATGGCAAAAGGAGTCCCTGCTTTTGATCCAAACATTGACATGAGATTGTAACCAACAGGATAAAACCCTGCTGGAAGCGTTTGAAGGACTGGAAAGCCATGAGGAAGATGGATGACATCTGGTAAATTTAGCATGCGTGCAGACTGTGTATTGTTTTGTGATATGTTTTCTCTGTAATGCTTTTGTCCTAAAAATAAATGTCCTGTGCTCTGAAAGCTGGCTCGTCACCCTGTCTTTGTTCCCGAGACAACTCAAAACATACACAGGTGCTGGATTCAGGTCAGTGCTGCTGGGGTAAACACAATGAATTGCAGAACTGCAAGACTAACTTTCTAATCTGGGGGAAGTGCGACGAGAGTTCTGCCTACAGAGAGGCAGTGGTTAACACCTGAGACCTAAAGGCATGCCCCTGAGTACGAGAGGGGGCAGAGGTGCAGTTAACTCCAGAACTGCAACACATTTATCATTACATTTATATAATACCCTTAATTCTGAAGGCTCCTAGAACATTTTGGCCTGTCTAGTATATTAAGGTGCAGCTGGTTCTGGGTTGGAACGTAGCAGCCATGTTGTATTAGCAACAATACAAAAGAGCATGCAGAAGAAATGGCCCTTAATAGTATGCACTGTCCCAGTGGCTCCAAAGCATCATGAATCTACAAATTACAAGAATGTATCACATGTTGCTCACCCAATAGCTTGTTTGACTTTTTTGAATATTTTATTGAAATTATGAATAGAAAGTAAAAACAACATTAAAATACTATATTAAACAGTGTGAAAATCTACAATTACCAAAGCAAAGTAAGGACATTTTACCTTCAATTTTAGCATAGATTTATCCAGTTGAAACTGATATTCCCTCCACACCTAATCATGAAATATTAGTCCCACAGAAGTCGATGGTGAAACTTCTGTTGGATTTACAAAAGCTTAGATTTCACTGACTGATATGAGTTAACAAGAGTTATCAAGACACAAAATGAGATTAAACTAGCTAAGCGAGACATAAAGGGTAAAAAGAAAACATTTTGCAAATACATTAAAAGCAAGAGGAACACCAAGGACAGGGTAGGCCCATTTCTCAATGTGTGGGGGAAACAATAATAGAAAATGTGGAAACAGTAGAAGAGCTAAATGACATTTTTGTTTCAGTTTTCACCAGAAAGTTTAGTAGCAATTGGATGTCTAACATCATAAATGCCAGTGAAAGTGACGTAGGATCAGAGGCTAAAATAGGGAAAGAACAAGTTAAAAATTACTAAGACAAGTTAGATGTTTCAAGTTACCAGGGTCTGATGAACTACATCCTAGAATACTCAAGGAGCTGACTGAGGAGATATCTGAGCCATTAGCAATTATCTTTGAAAAGTCATGGAAAACGAGAGATTCCAGAGGATTGGAAAAGGACAAATATAGTGCCCATCTATAAAGAGGGAAATAAGGACAACCCAGGGAATGACAGACCAGTGAACTTAACTTCAGTACCTGAAAAGATAATAGAGCAAATTAAGCAATCAATTTGCAAAACCTAGAAGATAAATCAATAAGTAACAGTCAGTATGGATTTGTCCAGAACAAATCATGTCAAACCAACCTAATAGCTTTCTTTGACAGGGTAACAAGCCTTGTGGATAGTGGAGGAGGAAGTGGTAGATGTGGTATCTTCACTTCGTAAGGCTTTTGATATTGTCTCGTATGACCTCATAAGTAAACTAGGGAAATAAAACCTAGATGAAGCTACTATAGAGTGGGTACATAGCTGGTTGGAAAACTGTTCCCAGAGAGTAGTTATCAGTGGTTCACAGTCAAGCTGAAGGGTATGTCAAGTGGGGTCCCACAGGGATCAGTTCTGGGTCTGGTTCTGTTCAATATCTTCATCAATGATTTAGGTAATGGCACAAAGAGTTATAAAGTTTGTGGATGATACCAAGCTGGGAGGGGCTGCAAGTGCTTTGGAGGATAGGATTAAAATTCAAAATGATCCTAACAAACCAGAAAAATGGTCTGAAGTAAATAGGATGAAATTCAATAAGGATGACAAATACAAAGTACCTCTCTTACAAGGAACCAGTTGCACAACTACAAAATGGGAAATGACTGCCTAGGAAGGAGTACTGCAGAAAGGGATCTGGAGGTCATAGCGGATCACAAGCTAAATGACCCAATAGTGTAATACCATTGAAAAAAAAGTAAACATCATTCTGGGATGTATTAGCAAGACTGTTGTAAGCAAGATATGAGAAGTGATTCTTCCACTGTACTCTGTGCTGTTTAGGCCTCAACTGGAGTATTGTGTCCCGTTTTGGGCTCCACATTTCAGGAAAGATGTGGACAAATTGGAGAGAGTCCAGAAGAGCAACAAAAATGATTAAAGGTCTGAAGAACATGACTTATGAGGGAAGATTGAAAAAACTGGGTTTGTTTAGTCTGAAGAAGAGAAGACTGAGAGGGGACATGTAACAGTCTTCAAGTACATAAAAGGCTGTTACAAGGAGGAGGGAGAAAAATTGTTCTCTTTAAGCTCTGAGGATAGGACAGGAAGCAATGGGCTTAAACTGCAGTAAGGGTGATTTAGGTTGGACATTAGGAAAAACTTCCTGTCACGGTGGTTAAGCACTGGAATAAACTGACCAAGGAGGTTGTGGAATCTCCATCATTGGAGATTTTTAAAAACAGGTTAGACAAGTACCTATCAGGGATGGTCTAGATAATACTTAGTCCTGCAATGAGTGCAGGGGACTAGACTAAAAGACCTCTCGAGGTCCCTTCCAGTTCTATGATTATAAGAAAATGGGCATTTCCTCATAAGTCTGAACTATACTATTCCAACAGTTTTTAAGCTATTACCATCAGTAGAGTTCTGCTTTAAAAATAATCACACAATATGGGCCTCTGATTTTTTTCTGGGAAAATCAGATGATTATCATTACTTTAATAAATTAGACCAGGACATGTTGAAATATAAAATGAGTTCAATTTTACTTCAGATATATTTCTCATGATTCACACTTATTAAATGCCTTATTTTTCAAGTAAAAACAAGACGGTTACATAACATATCATTGGAGTACTTAGATAATAACTTAAAATAATAACAAAATAAACGTGGGTGTCAAAGGTAACAACAGTATCAGACCTAGAGTTGTGAACTATCTAGCAATTTGCTTCAACTTGAACACACTTCTATTTCTTCAGAGCAACAACTGCATAACATCTGGGGGATTTCACAGGATCAAATAACTTCACCAGTCCAGACCAGGCAATGTTGTCCTGTAAAATGATATATGATTAAAGCACATAAAAATGCATTTGACTTAAAAGCAAAGATATGGGAATGGGTCCATATTTTTAAATACAAAACTGCAAAAAAAGAAAACTCTAACTTTTCTGCAATACATGAAACAGTTGTGAACTCACAAAATAATGCTTATGAAAAGTAAAACAGTCTGTGGTTTAAAGTCTTTAAATTATTTCGTACATATTGTCATGTGAGTCTACCACTCACTATACAGATGTCTTCTTTTATGAATTACAAGCAGTGAAATTAAAGACAAAACCCTACTAACTTTACTCATTCAAATAGTTCCATTGAAGTTAATGAGATTTCTCACATGAGTAAATTGTCTTGGATATGGCCCTGACACTTTGTATAGTTTCCATAATTTCTATTTCACCTTGTCTAAAAAAATACAATTTGTGAGTCAACCAGTTACTCCTGAGGGAATTCTGCACCAAAAAATTAAAAAGTATGCACCAAATATATACATAATTCAGCAAATTTTAAAATTCAGCAATTTTAAAATTCAGCAAATTTTATTCATCAATAAATAAATGTGGAGGTTCCTGCATGGCAGTGGGGAGAACACGCCACTGGCTGCATGGAGGTAGAAGATCACACTGTAGCACCCTCTCCCCTGAGCCAGGTACTTGGTGGTGAGGTTGCACCTGACGCTGACCCTGAAACACTCTGGGGTCCTTCCCTCTGCAACAGGTGTACCAGGTGTGGGCAGGCAGGCTCAGCCCAGCAGGATCCAAGCATGGGGATTCAGATGTCAGGAAGCCAAATGGCACACTCCCTCACTCAGCAGCTCTGTGCTCACAGAAATAGGGGGAGTAGTGGAACATGACTCCACAATGCCCCCCCAAACTATTCCCATGGCCATCCCCAGCCCCAGGGCGATTTATCTCTCCACTGGCTGCTCTGGGCACTGGAACTGACATGCTTGTAGTGCTAGGGAGAAGTGCGTGACTGCTCTTGTATCTTCCCTTTGCTTCCGTATCATTTTCTGTGGGGAAGCAAAGAAATCTACAGGGAACATGAATTCTGCACGCATGCAGTGGCGCAGAATTCCTTCAGAAGTAACCAGTACAAAATTAAATCTTTGGGTACATTAAATTTAAAGAAGGTAAATCAGTGCTATCTGCAGAAGGTCTGATCTCCCAGTTTTGGAAATATACAGATCTCTTTATGATTTATAGCTAGTTGGCATTTGGGAAAATACATCATTAGATATTTCAGAAACGCCTCTCTCTGTAAAAATACCAGTTAGAACAAAACCAAACATTTATTACAACTCATTTGCTCCAGGTGTACTGTTAAAGAGAATAAAACAAAACTTTCCTTATGATAAAATGGAGCTATTAAAATGAAAAGTTATAGTGGAAAAAAGAGCTGCTCACACAAATGGGCTTAATATGAAAAGGTCACAAAACTTTATTTTGACTATAGCCCACAGTAGAAGCTTCAAAGACACCACCATAACCTTCTAACAAATTACCTTTGGATGGAAAATATGTTATTGGAACAGCATAAGTATGATCATTACTTCTGAGTTAATTAAGACAAGCTGAGACTTAGTGGTGTAATTCAATGGAAGCCTGTGTAGTTCCACCAGGTCTATATTTGGCCAGTTTAGATGGGCTGTATGTTACTCAGGTGCAACTCAATTGATTAGATAACTGAAAAAAAAACCCACTTTCCCCCTCCCACTACATATATTAACTAAGTAAGTATAAAAATAATCCACATGCATTTTGGACATGATCCAAAGTCCACTGAAGTCCACAGAAAAACTGCCATTGAGATCAGTGGGCAGCAGATCAGTCCTTATAGTATCGTTAGTTGAAAGCTTTAGTATACACAGGACAATGTTTGTTTAGTACTTCCAGTGTTAATTTTAATGATTAATATACTAATACTTGGTATGGAATAAGATTTGTAAGGGTTTTAAAATTTTTTTTTTACTGTCGTCTGACTAGTAATTACCATACAATTAAAAGAACATAAACTTTACTGTTGCAGCTTTGCTTAAAATAATAATAAAAAAAACATCTGCTGGGCATATGTTTAGACAAAGATGGAATGAATACTTACATTTTTGCAACTATGATGAGAATAGCAAGTCTGCAACAGGGGCTCTTTGGTACTCAGTATATAATTTGGTTAAAATAAACAGACTTAAGGTAACAAAATATAAAGTAAACACACCTTCTCTTTGAGGTAGCAAAGACGATCCAGAAGTAATAAAACTTCTATACAGGAAGCCAGAACAACTTTCAACTGAAAGAAACATTAGACACAATCACGGCTTTAGGAAAGGAAGCCAACATACTACTAAAACGACAGCTCTGCCCCCCAGAAACACTTTTAGGAAGGTGAATCATTTTCTTGAGGAAAAACCTTTACAAGTGCCACCTTGCCAGTTCTTCCCTATCTGACATTTTCAGAAAAATCTACTAAAGATCAAAAGTCCATGGAATGTTATAAGCAGGGCAAGTATTTTACTTGGCTGGCTCCGAGGCATAATCTAATATGCAAATCATACTATAAGTGGCAGAAAGCTTTTGAAGAGGGAAATAATTTTTAGAAGACTTTTTTTTGTGAAATAACTTCATGGAGACCAATCTGGTTTCAAAAGGAGTCTGACATTTCTTTCTTCACAGTCATAATCCCCCTTGAAATAGAACCTTCCATGTGTTCTCTTTATTATTTTACAGACACCTGATATAGCTCTGGAATCGGATATCCTCGAAGTGAAGTGTTTTTCTGTAGACAGTATATATCACAATATAAGCTGGTCCACCACACATAAAATTTGACAGGGCTCTATTCTAGACTAGCACATATATACAAGGTAATGTTTTTAATCCTTTGATTTTACCATATTAAATGCTTCCAGCTCATTCATTCTATGCTTGTATTTTTCATAGTAATCCATTATACCGCTGTCGGGGAGCTGCAACAGGGGGAAAAAATGAATGACAACAATTAAAGCCATTCCTATTACCTAGCCTAGGAAATTTGTGAAACATTCTTCTTTCTAATTAAAAGTGATAATGTCAAATGAACTTCAGTTTTGTTTTTTATGAGTACTTTTCTAAGGCTTATAATGAGCCATTTTTCTGTTCTCAATTACTTGAATTCTTTGATTAACTTTTCACTAACGTGAAATATTCAGATATATTTATTACTCAGAAGCATGAAACCATTCTTAAATGAGCATTATACACTGAAGTGGAGGTAACATTCCTATTTCTTACAGTGAACGTCTCACATCAATTTTTACCAAGAAATACAAAAGAGCTCACTTATAGAGCTAAGCCGGGAGTACAATATGTCATAGTAAAAGGAGTAGGAGTTAGGACTCGAGGGTTTTATTCTTGGTTCTGCCACTTACTCGTTGTCAGGCCCTGGAGAAGTCACACACTTTCTCTGTGCTCCAGGTTAGCCCTCTGTGAAATAACTATAATACTTCCATATTACTTTTCCTCACTTGTAATTCTCTGCAGTTTCCCTCTCCTTCACCAGACTGCCTGGTGTGGTGTTGCCAATGCCTGTAATATTGCAGGTACTGCAGTTTGGGGCTGGTTTTGCTGAGAAGACACAGGCAGCTCTGGAATTTTGCCTGAGCCATATGCAGCTTTCCCCTTTGGCTATTAGAACCATTACGTTGCCTGTGTTACAGGCACAGGGCTGGCTCCAGGCACTAGCGAAGGAAGCAGGTGCCTGGGGAGGCCAGTACAAAGGGGTGGCAATCCATCCGTTATTGGGGCGGCACATCTGGGTCTTTGGTGGCAATTCTGCGGCGAGTCCTTCAGTCCTCCTCTTTGTCTTCGGTGGCAACTCAATCTTTTTTGTTTTTTTTTAAACTTTGCTACTTGGTGCAGCAAAAAAGCTGGAGCTGGCCCTGTACAGGCAGCAGCCATAGGGAAGCTGTGGCACAACAGAGCTGGCCCCTACTCCAAATTTGGCAGTACAGTAATGGCTTAACACCTCCCATGGTGCAGGAAGAGGGAGTTAATGAAGATAAGAGCTCTGGGGAAGCCCTCTCACTGAAGACTGCAGATAGGGGGACAGCTACTGGAGAATACCATGGGATTAGGAGAAGAAAAGCAGGTCGCTGCAGGATCCTGCAGAGAAGCAGTGGGACGGGGGCTGCAGGATCCTACCAAGGGATCCTCCCAGGATGGAGCAGGGCTGCCTGCCAACTGGGACCAAGGAGAGCTCTGGGCAGTGAGAGGGGAGGAGTCTGGTCATCCTGGTCCAAATTCTCAAAGGATGTGCAACACAGCAGCCACAGTTAAACATAAGCAAGTTATCATATGGATTTTTCACATGCAGAATGTCTGATTTACATATGCACATCAAACGGTATTTCTAACTACTTGATTTATGCACACCACTGTATTTATTCTACACACAGTTATCAGAGCTGCAAGTGTAAAAATGTGTGTGCTCAAAATGTGAAAAATATTATATGAATGTAAAGCCATATTATTCTGTGAAAGTTGGACATTATGCTCTGAATGCAAATCATCAAAGGAAACAAAGGCCTTGTCTATATTACAGGGGGAAATTTGATCTAAGCTGTGCAATTGGAGTTCCATGAATAGCGTAACTCAAATCAATGTAGCTTAGACCTACTTATCACACAAGATGCAACGTTGATGGGAGATGTTCTCCCATCAACTCCCCCTATTCTTCTCAATCTGGTAGAGTACAGGAGTCGACGGGAGAGTGATCTGTGGAAGACCCGCTAAATCAACCGCTGATGCATCGATCGCCACTTGTCAATCCCCTGGTTAGTGTAGACAAGCCCAAAGAGTGTGCCTGCTGCAGTTGCCAATTCTTCCTAAGGCCTCCAATTCTTCAGTGAAAGAAGTGGAGTGTGCTCTTAACATTCTCAGGCAATAAAGAACATTGCACTGTGGCCAGAGTCTCTTCCCTCCTCTCCCTCCACAAATTCACACATTTTAGTTGGTTTTGGGATATATTCAAGTTACTTTAAGTTTTAATGCACTGTTGGAAATAATGTGATTTTGTACATGTGGTTCTTGCACCCTTCCTCTGAAAAAAAGAAAGCCACAGATCGTGATTTTTCCTTTAATTTCCCCTTAGACTGTCAACACCATTATGTAATCCTCCACCATTTTCCTGGAACAGCTGTTGCCAAGGAGACACATCCAGTACTGCTCTGTGGTGGGAGAATGAGCAGGGGATTTTAGATAAACAGAGATGTGCTTTCTTATTTTACTGCCCAAAATACAAAGCCTTAATTCTCAAGTGAGAGAACCATCCACTGTGCACAAATAGCTGTACCAAAACCACGATCTCCTTTTCTTTTCTCTTAAGATAGCATGACACAATGTAACATCACGTGCCATCTATTACTACTAGATATTTTCTTATGTGAGTACTGAGAAGCTCTAATAGGGACATGGCCCCACTGCACCAGGTACTGTACAAATGTCTATGAAGAAACAATCCTGATTCTGAAGATAAGTGACACAGAAAAATGATACAATCCTATGTGTATTCCATATACATACGTATGTATTTAGTCCCAAATCTTATGGTTATAGGTGGATAAATTGCCAGCTAATCTCATCTTTATTCCACTCAGTCTAGCTATTGGATGATTTCTTATCAGCACTGTGTCTTGAGGAGAGATTTAAAGGAATGGGTATCAGCATTACAGATTAGCTCAAGGTGAGCGTTTCACATGCAAGGGACATTGTGGAAGGCAGTATGAAGATGTGTGAGAAAATGAAAAACAGGCTGATGAGACTCATGTTGTTCGCAGAATGGAGGACATACATTAATAATAATCTCATACTCTCTAAATGTCTTTATACTATGGACCACATTTTAATAGAAGTCATGAACCCTTCCTCTTACAGTGAGTGTGGTCCACCTTCCCTCCCATTCACAATCATGTAGCAGCTACAGCCATTACTTACTCATAAACGTAGTAGCAGGAAAGTAGTTGATATACTTTTAGATTCTTTTAATGCAATTCAGCAGCTGGAAACAAGGAGGAGAACAGCTCTCCATGGACCACGAGCAAGTGCTCAGCAACCACTATTGGTCTAATCTGATTAACCCACTACTCTGCACTACATCTTCTTAAAGTGAAACAATCCAATATAAAAACAAATACCCTACAACTAAATTCCAAGCCCAGTGATGCTTGTAAACCAACGCATGACAATTGACAACATTTTGGCATAAATCAGTGGATAGTGAAGTCTGTTTTTGCTTTCTTTAAAAATGTAAGGCAGCGATCAATTTCCCAGACTCCATCATCACTAGAATCTAATTTGGGGAAACACAAACAAAAGACAGGGGCAGATGCTGAAATGGTAGTAGTTTAAAGTGAGAGTGGGGAAGCAGAAAAGTAGTAGTAGCCAGGTATGTAATAGCATCTCAGGACACATAAGGCTAGGTGGTTAGATATAAGGCTGCTGAAGTTATGCTGCATTATGAAAAGAAAGTAACAGCATTAGAAAAGAAAATTACAAGATGTTACACATTTGTATTTCAAAGTACAAAAAAATCATATGTTATACTGCTTGAGAAATAATTTGCAATCATGTAATTAAAGATTACCATACATTTATACACAAGGAGAGGGAGAGTAAAGTGTACAGTTGTTATTTTGGCATTTCCTCCCTTGACTGTTTAATTGCATAGGTCATAATGTTCTCAACATAGTTTTTGTCTGGAATTTCCTAGTTTGTTTTAACATTAAAAACAGCCACCCACAAAATTAAGGCATTTAAATTCCAGATTTTTGAAGCTATGTTGATTCTACAAAAAAATTGGTATCTAAATTACCTAATGAGGAACTTTTTGGACAGACACTATCAGAACACCCTATCCTAAGCATCTTAGGAGATCTACAGGACAGAATCTCTTTCCCATGAAACTTTGTGCAAATCATACAGCAGCCCTTCATAACTCCTGGGTCCTGACAAGCTTCATAGAGCCTGAGGGTTTCTGCCTTTTCCCATGCACATCTTCAGTATGTATTTCACTGCGCAGCTAAGTTTGTCATCAATGCATGCATAGCTCATCTTGCCGTAGCTACACCCTTTACAAGTTTAGTGAAAAATTGCATACAAAATATCTCACTGCCAATGTGCAACATGCAATTTTGAAAGGGTCATATTTGAGTCAAATTAACAGTAAAGGTCATTTGAAACATTCAAACCATTGCTCTCCAGAAAGTGAAAAATCAGCAGAGAGGACCTTCCAATATGTTGATCTCCCCTGCCCCATGCAGAAGAGATAAGAGGTCAACTGCTTGTATAGCACCATCCCCCTCATTCTCCTGGCATGCTCTCCATAGGTCCAAAGAGCCATGTATGGGAAAGGAGTAGGCCAGCAAGAAAGAGTGACAGATTGTTGGGGGGGCAGGGGAGGGAGAGGAGTGTACACATTGTCACTCTGGTGCAACTAATGGAAATGCCATGTGGAAATTAATGTAGCCAATGGCCTTAAAGATTAACATAAGAAAATAAGAATGGCCGTACAGGTCAGACCAAAGGTCCATCTAGCCCAGTATCCTGTCTACCAACAGTGGCCAATGCCAGGTGCCCCAGAGGGAGTGAACCTAACAGGCAATGATCAAGTGATCTCTTTCCTGCCATCCATCTCCAACAAACAGGCTAGGACACCCATTCCTTATCCATCTGGCTAATAGCCATTTTGACTTAACCACCCATCGAATTTTATTCAGTTCCCTTTTAAATGCTGTTATACGCGCAGCCACAACCACCCCCACACCAGCCACCCGAACAATAGGAGAACGAACCTACCGTCTACACTCACACTCGCTCAGGTAAGGATCCACAAGTTGACTGGCGCTGCATGAGAACTTTCTTTTAAACCTGCTGCCTATTAATTTCATTTGGTGACCCCTAGTTCTTGTATTATGGGAATAAGTAAATAACTTTTCCTCATCCACATTCTCCACATCACTCATGATTTTATATACCTCTATCATATCACCCCTTAGTCTCCTCTTTTCCAAGCTGAAGAGTCCTATCCTTTTTAATCTTTCCTCATATGGGCCCCTCTCCAAACCCCTAATCATTTCAGTTGCCCTTTTCTGAACGATTATTTAACATTACATTAATGTTGGTATATGGCTGGAGCACTTGCAAGACACAGCTCAGATTAGAATCATGGAGACAGAAGGCCTCCATCTGGATACTCCCCACTGGACTCCAAGGTCCACAGGATGTCAAAGGATTTATTGGGTGTGTGTGCTGGACCCGGTTTCTTCTACAAGGGGACAAACCATGGATGGATTCAGAGGGAAGTCCATGAAGAGAACATCACATAGTTTCCCAGCCCCTATGCAGGCATTTCCACATAGAGACTTTATCTGGCCTAGTAAATTTAAGGCTGGGATTTTTAAAAGAGCTTGATGGGATTTGGGCACCCAACTCCCTTAGGCTTCTTCAAATTTCCAGCCTTAAATACTTGGTCTTACAATGGCCTTAACATGTAAATCTGTACTTAATACTATAGGAAACGGAACACACTAAATGAAACTATTTCTTCCTTTTGACACTAATTTAGAAGGAAACATAATTTCCACAGAAACAAATGCATGAAACCACAGTATCAATTATTATAAACAGTATGCTAATAACTGATGCAGGACTGAACCCAGTATCTTTTGAAATATAGACTTAGTTGACATGGATCATTGGCTCATGTTAATAAAGTATGAGACTGTTATATCTGGGGTGTAGGTGGCCAGGCCAGTAATGTCTGCTGGGTTGGAACTGAAGGCAGGATTTGAGACAAGTTACCAACCCAAGTCAAGAGATGGATACTAGGGTCAAGCTGGGCCAGGGTCAAAGGCAGGAGTCAGGACTAGATACCAAGCTGAGTAAGAATACAGGTACCAAAGTCAAGCTTGGCTGGGGTTTAAGACAGGAGTCAGGAGCAAGATGGGGCAAAAGATCTCGTCTGTAGCAGTAGGAAGTCAGAGTTTCTACTACTGCTCAGACAGTTCCCTGGGGCAACTTTCTGATTTAAAGAACTGGTGTGGACCAATTAGATGATCGCAGGGCTCTATCACTCTGGTCTCTTCAGATGGTACATCCTGCGGTGCCTGCAACTCCAGTAATTGTTGGATGCTGTATCATGTGGTGCTGTGGAGGGGTCCATTACTCAGGACTGCATAACCCTGGGTTCTGGACCCATAAATCCTTCTAGAGACAACAGCTATGTACACTGCGCCTTCAAAGCAGGCTGATAAGACTTTAATATCTGTAACTATTTCTTTTTGGTAGTCATACCTTTTGAAAAATTGTGATTAAGTATAATGAGAAAATTGTAATATGAAATAATGATCCACATAGACTCATAGACTTTAAGGCCAGAAGGGACCATCATGATCGTCTAACCTCTGGTACATTGCAGGCCACAGAACATCACCCATCCACTCTTATAATAGACCCATAACCTCTGACTGAGTTAATGAAATCCTCAAATCATGATGTAAACACTTCAAGTTACAGAGAATATACCATTTACACTAGTTTAAGCCTGCAAGTGACCTGTGCCTGATGTTGCAGAGGAAGACAAAAAATCCCCCAGGATCTTTGCCAATTTTATGGAGGACCCTGAGGAGCTGCTGGGACATCTGCCAGTTGACTACCTGGAAGAGCTCCTGGGACTGCCACCAGTTGAGTATTCTGAGGAGCTGCTGGGACTGCTGCCAGTTGAGTACCCTGAGGGGCTGGTGGGACTGCCAGCTGCTGAGTACTCAGAGGAGACTGAGGGCCTATAAGCAATGAAGTCCTACGAACAGGTACAGGTAGGAAGTAGCCCAAGGAAAACCAGACTTTAGTCTGGTTGTATTGCTAAAGTTGCAGTCAGCATGTTTTGGGAGGATCCCTGCTGACTCAGTGGTGGGACCACATGCCACTGGATGGGCCCTGGGCTGGGATCTGGTGGAGTTGGATGGGCTTGGGTCCCCCTATCTTTCCCCCTTCACTGCCAACCCCATAGTTGGAGATTGGCTGCATGCTCACTTTAGGCCTTCAGGTCTGTAGACTGTTTGCCCTAGTGAGGAGGTTGTGGCTATCGACTATTTGTTGATCTTCCCCACCCTGAGGGCCAGAGACTATACACTGTTCATTATGGTCTGCCCCAGCCAGGAGGCTATAGACTAAGGGTACGTCTACACTACGGGATTATTCCGATTTTACATAAATCAGTTTTGTAAAACAGATTATATAAAGTCGAGTGCACGCAGTCACACTAAGCACATTAATTCGGTGGTGTACATCCATGGTCTGAGGCTAGCATGGATTTCTGAAGCATTGCATTGTGGGTAGCTATTCCGTAGCTATCCCATAGTTCCCACAGTCTCCCCCGCTGCTTAGAATTCTGGGTTGAGATCCCAGTGCCTGATGGGGCAAAAATCATTGTCGCGGGTGGTTCTGGGTAAATATCGTCAGTCATTCCTTCCTCCGGGAAAAGCAACCGCGACATTCATTTCGCGCCCTTTTCCTGGATGCCCTTGGCAGATTGCCATAGCACGGCAACCATGGAGCCGTGCCCCCCACACCTGTTCGGCTTTGTTTTACTGTCACGTAATGTGTCCTGGATTTGCCCTGACAGAGGCGATAACTTGCAGCGCTACACAGCAGCACTTCATTTGCTCTGATAATAGCAGAGACATTATCATTGTTCTGGGACTGGTCTGCTGTCGGCATTGTTAAATGGGGCAATTGAGATGGCGGTGATCTGTCGTTCTATTACTGTCTGGCTGCTTCATGGGTGCCCTGGACCTTGAGGTCGGCCGGAGGCGCAAAGGACAAAAATGGAATGACGTCCTGAGTCACTCCCTCCTTTACGGTATCTAAAAATAGAGTCGTCTTGGCCTAGAATATGGGGCAAGTGTACTAGAAAACACTGGATCAGCGAACCAGATGAGGCACAAGCGCTCCGTGTCAGGATCTCCTTCAGAAATGATCGTGTAAGCTGTTTGCCATTTCTAGGTTGTGTGTCCGCCTGCCAAGATATCGGCCTAATTCCGTCGGGTCTTTCTTCGCTTCCCCAAACTCTTCTTCCTGGCTACGTGGCCGTGTCCCCCCATTTGGTGGTCTATGAAGTTTATAAGAATGTAGGATTAGAGAACTGATTGACGTGTTTACTGAGATTAATATGAGGGGAGCAGCCTCCTAGCTGCTGATTTCTATCCTAGGCAGGACATTATTATTATTGGGTTTCCGTCTCGGTGGTTGTCGGATTGTGCGATGATAGCTTCTCTCAGCAGTTCCCGTGCTGTCTATGTAGTAGTCCTAGCAGACAGATCTGTTCTTTTACATGGTGAATAGGAAGGGGTCTGATGCGATCGCCCGCAGTGCCTATGATTCGAGGACGGTTACCAGCTTTCTGTACCATTTCTACTGGAATGACTCGGGTAGTCTATTCTTATTTACCAGGGCGCCCCCTCTGGCCAACCTCACCGGAGTGCCAGCCATGGGCCACTCACAGGCTGATTGATGAACGGTAGCAGTCAATTGTACCTCTGCCACGGGAGGAAGAGGGAAGAGGAGACTGCTCGTCACTGCGCAGCATCGCGAATAACTCCAGCAGCATGCAGTAGACATAGGTGACATTGACAAAAGTCAAGAAACAATTTTTTCCCTTTTATTTCCGGGGGCGGGAGGGCGGTAAGCATTGACGGATATCCCTGACCACTCCAGTACTCAATGAGTGGTTTCGCGACCCTCAGGCTTGTGAGAGCCAGTCTCCACCCAAGGAACATGCATAATACTTTTTGAGGTACACTGCTGGGACATATTGGGGATAGCTGGTCCTCTGTCTTCCCTGTTCCGTACCTCTCCTCATTGCCCGTGGTCCATTTGTTCTTGTGGCTTTCGCGCTCTACGCGCGTTTTGTCACGCAGCACTGTGTGTGACTCCTGTATCATAGCCTGGGATTGTTTTCAAATTGCTTTGGCGTTCCGTCTTCTGTAACGGAGCTCTGATAGAACAGATTTGTCTCCCCATACAGCGATCAGATCCAGTATCTCCTGTACGGTCCATGCTGGAGCTCTTTTTGGATTTGGGACTGCATTGCCACCCGTGCTGATCAGAGCTCCACGCTGGGCAAAGAGGAATTGCAATTCAAAAGTTCGCGAGGCTTTTCCTGTTTACTCGGCCAGTGCATCCAAGTTCGGATTGCTGTCCAGAGCAGTCACAATGGTGCACTGTGGGATACCGCCTGGAGGCCAATACCATCCATTTGTGGCCACACTAACCCTAATCCGATATGGTAATACTGATTTTAGCGCTACTCCTCTCGTTGGGGAGAAGTACAGAAATCGGTTTAAAGAGCCCTTTATATTGATATAAAGGGCCTCATTGTGTGGATAGGTACAGTGTTAAATCAGTTTAACGCTGCTAAAATTGGTTTAAACGCGTAGTGTAGACCAGGCCTGTGCATCGCTCTAGTGATGCTGGTACTAACAAGACATGTATCAATCGTTTAAAAATATGTTCAAGGAAATGACAAAAATTGCTTTGGAAACATTTTTGTAAGACGATAATAATAATGAATTTTAATTAACAGAATGATCTGCATATTCTCTACACAGTATCAGTCATAATCTAGTTAGTTTTACCACTGAAAAATGAAATACTCTGGAATTCTCAAAGGCACAATCTTAATGTAGCAAAATTGAAATAAACGGTATTTTTAATGAAGACTAAATAGCTTAAAAATTCACTGCAAGACCAATGAACATCAAGTCCCCTTGAAAATACCCATATCCTGGCTCAAATTAATGATCATAAAGGAAATGTACCAGTGAAATTATTACATTATAAGCATTCTTTAAAAATGAATGGCATCCTATTCCTTCAAAGAATCTTAGTAAAAACAACAAGCTTGTTTTATTGTACAGATTAAAACTACTACTGCTCTATATACTGCACAAATGAAGGGTTGTATCAATAAAAAGTATCTCATATCATAGGAATAATAAAAGACAGCAGGTTATGTGATGATAAACATTTCTCTTTATGTGCTGCATAAAAAAGCTACATCAGGAGATTAAAATATTTTTCGTTCTGACTTCTAGATGCAAAATGACAAATATCAGTGCTGTTTAAATTATTTTTAAAGAGAAGAAAATGTCTCTGCTGCAGGGTTATTGTTTTCATGTATGCAATTTAGTGCTGCGCCATTAATTTAAACACCACTAACATTATATTATGCAAAACTGAAAATGAAAAATTTTAAGCACAGCCAACTTTTTTGATGCATCACTATGGGTTTAGAAAATCAATCAAACTTATAGCAACCTAGGCAAACACACATACTCTTTAGGCAAACTGTGGAATTGCTAATGCATCTCCATAGCACATACTTAACGGGATGCTTCCTGAGGAGTTCTTAAATTGTGTGTGAAATATTTTGAGTACAAGACAAAATAACCATCATTAGTGAAAAAGTAAGCTATAACTAATACAGTAGCTTGTATACTTGGATGTGATGACAAGACAGATTCAAGGCAATTATTTAATATCTTTTCTCTGTATGTGGACTATCAACTGACAAAGCTATCTCTATATAGAATTTCTACCTGAATGAATTAACCCCTTCATGAGGTCAGGCTGCCCTTCAGAAGCCCTGAAAAGTATAAAAAATAACAATGGTGCTAAGACATTAGGTGCAAAGAAGATTGAAAAATGGATTTAAATAAAATTTATTCTCTTTGCATTAATCAGTGTTACTGTATTGAAATAAAACAATGAAAGAACATATATATTTTCCATTGTTTTCTATAAATAATATGGGAGGTAACTACCATTACATTATTACCAAGAGGTTCCAGATTTTCATATTTAGATGTCCATCTAGGATAGAAATATTAGAAGCTGAGCTTGTTACTTTCTTTAAACATATAAACTGGGACAACTTAGTGGTAAACTTGGAGTATATATATATCAGCACTGAACTGGGCTCATTATGTTTTAATAATATAATGGATATGACATATGCACACTAAAACATAGGCTATCATAAGGGAGCTTTAAAAATACCTGATACATGACAAATTCATAAAAACTAAATTATAAGAAGATCTTAAGAGTTCTGCCATAGCAAGTTTTATTATACTTGAAGCCATTTGCTGTATTCCTGTATATTGGGCTGGGGTGAATATGCTACCTATTTAGGGTGGGAATAGTTTAGATTAAATAGATTATGAATCGTTAAAAGTAAAAGTAACAATTAAATGTAGTTGCAAAATACCTAATTTTTAATTTACCTGAGAATGTCTGAGTCCTGTTTCAGGTTTTCTGAGACATGTATGAACACTTTACTCCTGAGGGAATTCTTTGTCACTGCGTGTGTGTAGAATCCATGTCCCTTACAGATTTGCTTCCCTGCTGAAAAACTACTTATGATGGGAAAGCAAAGGGAATCTGCAAGAACTGTCATGTGCCCATCCCCGGCAGCACAGACAGGTTAGCTTGAGTGCCCGGAGCAGCTGGTAGAGACGTAAATCACTGCCAAGAGAGATGGGAGAGGGGCTGAGCAGTTGTGCAAGTGAGAAAGTGAAAGCGAGAAAGAGAGACTCTCTCCCTTGCTATTGCAGCATGCTCAGCGTGGAGGGGCAGGGCTTCAAGGTGTTTCTGAGGAGGTAGGCATGGGGAGGTATGGGGAGGCATGGGAGGCGGTAGGCAGAATGTAGCAGCCTGCCTGCTTAGTGAATTGCTCCCATTGTCTTTGTGAGTTCCCTCAGGAGTATAAAACAGGTGTAAAAATTTTAAGGCTCCTTCACATTGCCAAAGGGATGTTGTCAAGGTTTTTTCTCCCACTTTGAATTTTAGGGTACAAAAAGTGGGGACCTGCATGAACACTTTTAAGCTTAATTAATAGCTTAAATCCGGTACGCTGCCACCAGCCAGAAGTCTGTGTCTGGCACACTTTCTGTTCCCCCAAAACCTTCCCTGGGGAATCCAGCCCCAAACCCCTTGGGTCTTAAAACAAGGAGAAATTAACCATCCCCCTCCTTTTCCCCCCAGACTTTCCCCTTCCTGGGTTGCCTTGAGAGGCTTCACACCAATCCAAACTCCTTGGATCTTAAAACAAGGAGGAATTAACCATTCCTCCTCCTTCCCCCCCACCAATCCCTGGTGAGTTCAGACCCAATCCCTTGGATCTTAAAACAAGGAAAAATCAATCAGGTTCTTAAAAAGAAAGCTTTTAATTAAAGAAAGAAAAGGTAAAAATTATCTCTGTAAAATCAGGATGGAAAATGCTTTACAGAGTACTCAGATTCATATAGACTAGAGGGAATCCCCCCAGCCTTAGATTCAAAGTTACAGCAAACAGAGGTAAAAATCCTTCCAGCAAAAAGACACATTTACAAGTTAAGAAAACAAACATAAGACTAATCCGCCTTGCCTGGCTATTACTTACAATTTTGAAACATGAAAGACTGATTCAGAAAGATTGGGAAAGCCTGGGTGTACGTCTGGTCCCTCTTAGCCCCAAGAGCGAACAACGAACAACCCAAAAAGCACAAACAAAGACTTCCCTCCACCAAGATTTGAAAGTATCTTGTCCCCCTATTGGTCCTCTGGTCAGGTGTCAGCCAGGATTAATGAGCTTCTTAACCCTTTACAGGTAAAAGAAACATTAACCCTTAACCATCTGTTTATGACAGATGTAAAGGACAATATGGCCTTATAAATGCTCATGGTGTTTTCATGATTAGAACTGGTCTAAATTTTTGGACTGAAAAAATTTCCTATCAAAATGTGCTCCATGAACTGTTTGCTACTGACCTTTCTGGAGATGGTCAGTAGCCAATATAAATTGTGAGTTTGATTCCCCCACCCTCACTTGCTCTTCAGCTGTCTATGATGTAAAACGGAGCATATGGCTGCATATATTTGTTGACTAATAACTAGAAATAAAGGGTCAAACCTAGATACATTACTATTAGACAGAGGGGGCTTGAGGATTGCCTCCAATGTACCCCACTTCCATTGTCCATCCACTGTATTGTAGTGTAAACAAATTACCAAAATAATTAAAACCAGAGTGATTATATTGTGTTATTTTGATAAATAAAATATGCCGAATTTTGCAGAATTTTAAAATATTGTGCACAACATTTTTAATTTTGAGAGGTAACATTTTTAATTCTTTGGCACAGAATTCCCCCAGGAGTAACACTTGTATCTTTGACGGACCTACTGAGGAGGAAGGTCAGCTTGGTAGGCAAAAAATCCATATCCATGCATTCTCAGGAGTAGCAAAGCACCTGCAAATGAGCTGTACTCCTTCCCTTTTTCAAGTAGCCCTACTTCCTACCCTGCTTCCTGCTGAGGTTGCAGAGGGAACTGGAACGTTTTCTACTGGACAGTGGTAGCAAAACTGGAAAGAGAGAAAAAGAGACACTCTTCTGGAGGAAGGAGTTGGTACGACCCCCTGCATCAATCACCCAAGGTATCTCTGTTCTGCATAAATGTGAAAGTAAGAAGGGCTCCCTCATATGATCACAGGTGGCAAAGGGTATTCGGTGAATTAGAAAGTAAAAAATCTTCTGCCAGATAAGGGCTTCCTCTCCTCTTTCTACCTGATTGCCGGTGCTTTCTTCTTACAAAATTGTGTGTACGTATGTGAATGTGACTAGAACTAGTAAATGTGCCAGGGCAAAGAAAACATCTTTGAGAAAAATACCATCCTCACTCCTCCACACCTTCCTCGCTCCACTACTGCCTTTTCCCCATGTCCTATCCATCATTCTATCAGAACTGCACAAAAAGTTAAGCAAATGTAGTGCCTCCACTGGCGTTATTTTTTAGCCCCAGGGAAGTGGAAGGCTTGACTGTCCACCAAAGGCTGAAATGGATCTAATGTAACAACATTCAAGGCACAAACAACCATTTAGAAACTTTACAGGCCAATCAGGAGCACATTTTTATCCTAAACCGTACATCACATAAAAGCGGGAATTTATAATGAATTTTTTTGGCAGATTCCACACTATATAGCCATACAGATGACATTACTAATGTGAGAAAATGATAAAATATTCACGGTCCTCTTTTAGAAGAGACTTCTAGGGATTTGCCATTTTTGATCATCTTCTACTTGGATTCTAGCCACATATAAATCTCTCATATGCAGCTCTTCCTGCTTTGGAATGATAATGATTAATACGAAAATGTTCTCTCTTACTCCACATCTCTCACAGTAATTTCTTAGGACTGAGAATCAATCCAGAAGCATGCTAGATTAGCTAAACACTTCCCTTGTTTACACAGTTTTGAAGATTAACAGATGGTCATTATGGAATTAGAAACATATATATATATATATATATATATATACTTGCTTTGCATGCACAGATTTGCTTAAATATAAGTTTGTAAATGTAATATAACATAGATTTAATCTAAAACTGTATACTTTGTGCATTATTTAATATTCTCTTTAGATCTTTTTACTGTTTCCCTCCATCGTTCGAACTTTTTACACAAACATAATCTGGTTATATAATGAATTAAAGTACAGACAGAACTGGATCTACTCGTCTGATCTTCTACAGCTGTGAAGAGCACAATATTGAGAGCAGTATGGTAGCACAATTCAGAGCAGAAGTTTAGGTCTATGTGGGAAGCTGAAAATGATAAGGGGTTAATCTATTAAGCAAAAGCCACTTATTCTGTTATCTCTGCTACACTATTCAGCTTTTCTGATATACTTAGATTTAAATAATAAAGGTGAAATATCTCCATATTTGTGCAGAATAGTGGTTCATTTGAGTCTATAATGAAGACACAGGAGACATGCTTATCATACATGCAGATTAAATAAGAAAGTTATGACAGGCTGATCAGCATAGTTTCAGCACAGGAAAAAGAATCCACATCCTTGATCTAAACTCAAGCATGTGGAAGGTGTGTTTATTTACTTTGGATGACAGCATGTGTAAAATGGATATAATGTAAGGAGGCATCAAGTTACTATGGTCATGGAGGCCATACTGAGTATCTACATAGAAAGCGGGAAGCAAAGGCTTGATTTATACCAAGTCATCTAAGACTTTAGTCATCATGGCTACAGGGAAAGCAAGGGAATTACTCTGGTTTTCCTATTGACACTGCCGTTCAACTTATTACCCATCTGGCACTGGTCATTGTCAGAAGAGAGGATACTGGTCTTGATGAACCATTGGTCTTACCCAGTATGGCCATAATTATGTTCTTACCCGCTGTTCTATATCCACCTCCTTCACAGAATCAGACTAATCCACCTATCTTCCCTGGATTACAAAGGTATCTAGATGCTTTAACCCTATCTTGGCCAAACCCTGTACTGAGTCTTTTCATGTTATCAGAGCATGGTAAGATTGGAAGGAAAATTGAATGAACCAGGAAGCGTTATCTGCCCATATGAGCAGGGGCGGCTCCAGGACCCAGCATGCCAAGAGCGTGCTTGGGGCGGCAAACCGCTGGCGGCGTTCTGCCGGTGCTGTGAGGGTGGCAGGCAGGCTGCCCTCTGCGGCTTGCCTGTGGAGGGTCCGCTGGTCCCGCAGCTTCGGCGGACCTCCCACAGGCAAGCCGCAGAAGGCAGCCTGCCTGCTGTGCTTGGGGAGGCAAAATTCCTAGAGCTGCCCCTGCATATGAGTAAAGGTCTCAGCTAAACCTTGTTCCTGGCTTTGATGCTTTATCTACAGTCTAATACTCATTTTATGATTTTAGGCCACAAAGAAGATGAAAGAGTTATGTGGTGGAGTACCCATCTCCACCACACATGTCTTGGAGGACAAAGGAGAAGAAAAAGGATATTGTAAATGTATCTGGATAAATAGAGATGTTCATTAATTATAAACACTTAGGCTTTAGAGTGTATTTTCTGAGGAGTTTCAAAAACATTATTTAGACTATTAGTAATCATACAAAAATAAAAATAAAAAGGCATCTCACAAGTCATAAGTTCTAAAATGAAAGTATTTTAAAGAAAATAAAAGTGGAAGTTAATCCTCAAACTGAATATACAAAATGAAATAAGTTGTCTTGGATAAATATTATTTAATTCACAAAGAGCTGAATATGTGGATGTATATTCTAGTAATAATAGCTGCTCACATAATATACACAAACAGCTCCATCAAAATGCTGGCCACTTCTTGGAGTTTACATTGTTATGTGAATTGTACACAATATGAAATCAGCTGCTTACCTTTGACTCATCTAGTTCAAGCTTCTTCAGAGACTTTCTGACATAATCCACGAAAGAGGAAGATTTGGAGAAAATTTTACCAACATGCCGATCACTGCAAATGTAGTATTGAGGTTATTCTTTTAATTTTCTTACAACACAGATGTTCCATATTATTGTTTCATAAATCTCAGATCCATTAAAAACATATACAATAGGATATTCTGTGAAGTTAGAATAATAATTTATTTCAATTTTACTTTTTCTTTTATCTAAAAATACATCAAAGCAAGCTAACCAATACCCAAAGACCTTTTTAGATAAAAAATATTATTACTTGTGAATATCTGAAATTATGAATGAGGTGAAGGCGATATTTTTTATTTCTATTCCTCTGCTAACATTGTTTTTATTGTATTGGATCCATCACACAGTGTCCATTTCCAGTGCCTCACCTGACAATATTAGCAAGAATTCAATGTTTATGAAAGCAGAACTTCTTCAATGCCAACTGTTGATCCAGGGACCACGTAGTAAGTTAAGTGATTCTGATCTTATTTATGCCTTGCAGATTTCTCTCCTAGATGCATGTGTAGCATATGATTCTCATTTCAAATAGGCAATGTCTGAATTTTCCAGATTTACAATTTAGGGTGCCTCTTCAGAAACTTGCCCAATATTTGAACTGGTTGAGGCAAAGTGGTAAAGCAATGCACAAAAAGTACCAGAAGGCAAACAGAAGATGCACTTACATTAGCAAATTACATGTAATCTCTGTTTGAAATACCTTAGGAAAAAAATATATAAATATGTTTTGTCAGCCCTCGAGTCTGAATTAACTTTCATAGCCATCACCTACATAACACACAGCTCCAGGTCTCACCGACCTTGGTAGTCTTGTACTGTAAGAATCATATTCCCAAAGACATTAGCTATTCACATTCTCTACAATGTATTATTTATGCACAAACAGATTTTCCATAAAATATTAGTTAGGTATTATAACACTAGCAAACCAGGTGCCAATTTATGCCAAGATCCCCATGCCTTACTTTCATATTGCCAAACACATAGCTGGAATTAATCTGGCTCACTTGTGTGTCAGTACTGTTAAAATAAGTATTAGCATCATAAAAGTGTGCTTAGTATTTATACTTTATTGAATGCTTTTAAGTTGCTGTATGCATTAATTTCCCTTATAACATCTGTATCACATATCTTAAGATAGTATTTGAATTGTATATCTCTGTAATTGTGTAAATCACCAGACAGGAAAGGGACCTGAATAAGGGCTTGTCTACACTAGCACTTTACAGTGCTGCAACTTTCTCTCTCAGGCCTTGGCTACACTTGGAGATGTGCAGTGCTGGGAGTTACAGCTGTGTTCGTACAGCTGTGTAAGGAAAGCGCTGCAGTGTGGCCACATTAACAGCTACCATGCTGCAGTGTGGCCACATTTGCAGCATTTGCAGCGCTGTTGGGAGTGGTGCATTGTGGGCAGCTATCCCACAGAGCACCTCGTCCCATTTTGGCACCGTGGGTTGTGGGAAGGGGACGGAACGGTGCGGGTCATTCCACTTCCTGTCCCAACGCCCCGTGGTGCATCGCTTCACATCCCATCAGTCACTGTTTCTCTGTCCACGTTTGGCGCCATTGTGAGCCTCTGTGCAGCGCGATTTCTGTGGGAAATGGAGCCCGAGCTGCTGAGGACTTTACTGATGAGTGTCGCCAGCACATCATGTTTGGCAGCTGAGCTATTCCTTCAGCTCCAAAGTGACAGTGAGGCGTCTGACGATGATATCAAGTCGCCTGACGCGTATGACACTAAATTGCTTGTGACATTCATGGACATGCTCAGCACCATGGAACGCCGCTTTTGGGCTCGGGAAATAAGCACTAAGTGGTGGGATCACATCGTCATGGAAGTCTAGGATGACGAGCAGTGGCTGCAGAACTTTCGGATGAGAAAAGCCACTTTCATGGGACTCTGTGAGGAGCTTGCCCCCACCCTGCGGCGCAAGGACATAAGATTGAGAGCTGCCCTGCCGATGGAGAAGCGGGTGGCTACTGCAATCTGGAAGCTGGCAACTCCAGACAGCTACCGATCGGTCGCGAACCAATTAGGAGTGGGAAAGTCGACCGCTAGAATCGTGTTGATGCAAGTTTGCAAGGCCATTAATCGCATCCTGCTAAGAAGAACCGTGACTCTGGAGAATGCGCAGGACATTCCGGATGGCTTTGCACAAATGGGTTTCCCTAACTGTGGAGGGGCGATAGATGGGAGCCACATTCCTATTCTGACACCACCCCACCTAGCCTCTAAGTATATTAATCGGAAGGGCACTTGTGGATCACCGTGTGCGTTTCATTGACATTTACACAGGCTGGCCTGGAAAGGTGCATGATGCAAGCATCTTTCGGAACAGTGCCCTGTTCAGAAAGCTGCAGGCCGGGACTTTTTTCCCAGACCTGAAGATCACAGTGGGGGACATTGAAATGCCCACTGTGATCCTTGGAGACCCTGGTTACCCATTAATGCCTTGGCTCATGAAACCATATACAGAGAAGCTTGACAGGTGCAAGGACCGGTTCAACTACAGGCTGAGCCGGTGTAGAATGACTGTGGAGTGTGCTTTTGGCTGTTTAAAAGGGCGCTGGAGATCTCTTTATGGGAAGCTAGACCTGGGGGAAAGCAGCATCCCTGCAGTTATATCCACATGCTGTACCCTCCATGATATTTGTGAAGGGAAGGGTGAAACATTCAGTCAGGAATGGACCTCCGAGGTTCAACGCCTGGAGGCTGAATTTGCACAGCCAGAGAGCAGGGCTACTAGAGAGGCCCAGCACAGGGCTACAAGGATTAGGGACGCCTTGAGGGAGGATTTTGAGACTGAAAGCCAACAGTAATATTTGGTGCCTTTCACGGCAGTGAAGTGCAGTGGTGACACTGTTAGCAGGAATCTGTTTTTCCTAAAATGATTTGCAGTGCCTGTTTCTTTCCTGGGCTACGGTATCTTTCACTTTCTGCAATAATAAAGACTGTTTTCAAAGCCAAGAATTCATTTATTGAAAAGAAAATAACTTATTGACGACAGCACAACATTTTGGGAACTTTAAAGGGCAGGGGGAGGGTGGTGAACTGTACAGTCACAGTTTGAATATCTCCTGTCTGGAAGTGATGTGCAATGACTGCCTGCACTTACAGGGATGAAAAATACTGCGCGGTATGGGGGTTGAGTGCGAGGGTAAGGGTTGGTAGTTCTTAGCTGGTTGGTAGGTGAAACTACAGGTGTGGGGACAGCTGCGTGTGGTAATACCTGGATGCTGGGGAAGAGCGGTTTGGAGCTGACATTGGGCACACAAGGGAAAGCTTTGGGACGGTGGGGCGGGGGTGGCACGGTAGGCTTTGCCTGCATGGCTACGAGGTGACTGGATACAATCCATTTGGTGCGCCAGGAGGCTTATTCAGCTGCTTCGTGTTCTTCTTAGCAATGCCTTTCTTCTGCTTTCTGCTTTCCTTCCATTGCTCGCATTTTTTCTCTCCAGTTCTGCAGTTTCTTTACTCTCGTCTTGGCAGACTGATTCATATTGCTTTCTACCATATCTTTTGCTTTCTGTAAGCTTCTTCTCAGGTTATTTAGTCTCTCAGCATGTCTGATACGCAGGAATAGCATGTATCAAGGACACATGTTATTAGAAAGACAAAAACTGAACATTTAACAGAGAGGCAGCATTGTGTATAATCACAGTGAAGGAGTTTACAGTCTCACTGTAGCATACTTTCCACATACCAAACAGAGCACAGAGAACCCACAGCAGCGAAGACATGGTGAGTAAGGGGAATGAGTGCAGGAGTGCAGGACTGATTGGTTCAGGCTGTACTGGGATTTCTGTGCATTGGGGAAAGCAAAGAGCTGCAGGGGGACCTAGACTGAACACTATCCCTACATTTTCAACAGGAGTTAATCCTGGAAGATATATTTCTGCTGCGGGTCACCTGGGAAGAAAGGGAGGGTCTTCTACAGCAATGCGGATTCCACCCTGGCCCCTATGCAGCTTGCCTGTGCGCAGCAATGGTCCCACCACCCCTTGCGGCACAGTGGTGTGAATGCATTAGCCTGATGGGGACAAGGACCACAGTGGCTCTCCCTATAAACTTGTGCAAACGCATTGTCCACGCTCTGGCTGAAACTTTTGAAGAGATTACCGAGGCCGATTACCGTGACGTGATAGACCACATCAGTGGGCTATTCCACATCTAGGCATGCATGCATGCAGCCCCAACCCCTCCCTCCTCTCCCGAAACATTTCCATCCTGAAAATAAAAGCTGCTTACCGGAAACACACTCCTCTGCTTCTTCTTCACCAACAAGTTCCAGCTGCTGCGACTGGCTACCTTCCTCCTGGCTTGAGAAGAGCTCCTGGCTGCATGCCTCCTGGGACTCCGGAGTGTCTCCCCCCACCCCAGGTACCCTCACTCTCAGTTTCCTCCCCCCCCACCTCCCCTTCCTCTCCCCGCTCTGAACTGTCCATTGTGGTTGTCGGATTGGCAGTGGGGTCACCCCCAAGTATCGCGTCCAGCTCCTTGTAAAAACGGCAGGTCGTGGGGGCAGCACCTGAGCGGCGGCTTCCCTCGTGGGCTTTGCAATAGGCACTCCGCAGCTTCTTTACTTTAACCCTGCACTGCACCGCGTCACAGTCATGGCCCCTTTCCAGCATGGTCCTTGAGATCTGCCCATAGGTATCGTAATTCCTACGGCTGGAGCGCAGCTGTAACTGCACAGCTTCCTCACCAAAAACATTGATGAGGTCCAGCAACTCGCCATTGCTCCATGCTGGGGCTCGTTTGCTGCATGGAGGCATGGTCACCTGGAAAGATTCACTGACTGATTGCACTCCACACCTGGCTAAGCAAACAGGAAGGGGATTTTTAAAATTCCTGGGGCATTTAAAGGGTGGGTCACCTAAGCCCAGGGCAGTAGAGTGTGAACTGATGAGCAGAGTGGCTGAACAGGCATTCTGGGATTCCTCCTAATACCCTGGAGGCCAATAACAGCGCTTTTGGTGGCCACACTTGCAGAACAGCAGTGCATCACCAGCGCTGCACTCATTCTACCTGAGGCAGAGCAGGTGTACAGCCAGCGCTGCAGCCAGGGAGAGGCAGAGCTGTATGCTCTGCAAGTGTGGACGGTGAGTAAGTTGCAGCGCTGGTGGTGGGTTTACAGCGCTGCAACTCTCCAGTGTAGCCAAGCCCTCAGGGGTGTGAAAAAACATCCTCCTTAGCGCTGCAAGTTTCAGCGCTGTAATGTGCCAGCATAGACAGTGCACCGGTGCTGGGAGCCGCACTCCCAGAACTGGTAGCTATGCCCCTCTTGGAGGTGGTTTTTTTTAGAGCTCTCCCAGCGCTGTGCCATGACTACACAAGCCAGTGAAGATGTGCCCTTAGTGTGAAATGCTGGCTTCCAAAAGGAGGCGTTAGGTCCTGTCCAACACAGAAGATTGCTTGACACCAGATGAACTCTTGTGGAACATCAGAGAACAAAAGACTTTGTTAATTGCTCTCCCTGTCTCCCAATCCCTACCACAAAGAGGAGATGTGCAAACAAATTCCTCCCATCAGCTGAGCTGGCAGTTCAGAAGAGAAAGATGAATAAAAATCTCTGATAAGGAGACACTGTATCTCTGTGCTGCTTGGACTCCCAAGGGCAAGGTTTTCTCAGCATAAGCAAGAGGTCCCCACTGTTTAGCCTGTTACCTCAAGGAACAAATAGAGCTTGCTTATTATAGACGCTTCTATTATCTTTTGAAACTTAAGATTGTAACTTCTTTGTGTATGTATGTTTATCTGGTTTAACCTTGTAAATAACTCTCGTATTTCCTTTTCCTGATTAACAAATCTTTAGATAGTTTATTATAGAGTTCATTACAGAGCATTGTCTTTGGTGTGAGATCTAAGGTGCAACTGACTTCAGGTAGGTGACTGGTCCTTTGGGACAGGGAGCAACCTGAACATTATTGTGATTTTTGCTGTAAGAGACCATCTATCACAAAAGCAAGCTTGCTTAGATGACAAGGTAGATTGGAGTGCCCAAGGGGATGTCTGTGGCTCTTTGGTTAGACTATTATAATACTTGCAGAGTTTGCCCTTGATGCTTAGTTGGTGAAATCTAAGTATAGAACATAAAACTAATTTGGGGTTTGTGCCCTGCCTCTTAACAGTCTGTCCTGAGGTTGGTACTCATGCTTGTGAGTCACTGTAGGACAGCTTGACAGGTATATTGTCTTAAAAACTATTTTACTGGAAACTCATAGAAAGCCTATTCTTTTCAGCTGTAGGCCTATTCAAAGCCTATTGAATTTGACAGAAAGACCCTTGATATCACTGGGCTTTGGGTCAGGCTCCAAGTTCTTTGTGTCAATCAACTTTCAATTTTATTTTATTTTATTTTTAGGGAAATAGGAAATTCCTGTGACTGTATTTTTTATTAGTCTAATGCAGTAAAACCTTTGGGCAAATGCAGTCCGAAGACTACTTAATGGCTATGCATTTAAAAGATTCTTTGGAAAAAATATGCATTTAGTGTATCTGTCCTACAAATCAGAAGCAGCATAGTTGTAACAAGAAAGATATACACTGAATAAATGAAGCTCTAAAAAGTCAGAATGGGCTCTTAATGACTCAAGGCATCATAATTCATTCTTTTAATTGTCTTAAATTGCTTTTTAAGTGTTATTGTATAAGGAACCTGACATCTTAAAAACTGCTGAACTGGTCCCACAAGGCTTCACTGAGACAGAGAAAATTCCAGCTACTTCATCAAAACTGGAGACATCTAACATTAGCAAGCTTAAAACTGGGTCTAAAACTCTTTTAATTTCAAAACTGCAATTTTTATTACTTCTCCCATGTTACCTTTACTTTAATAGATAACATACACTGGTCTAGCCCATACTTTCAGTTTTTACAACCTAGTTCTCATGGTTTGTTCTGCTAAATCTTCTGTGTAGTTTTATTATACATAATGTCAAGCAAAGGAAGAAATTCTTCTGTTTGGATGTTGCCCATCGACAGAAAAAGCTATGCTCCCAACCGAAATGCCAAAGACAATTTGCCATTGGTCCTGTGTGTCCACACTGGCTCTTAGACTCCCTGCTGCTCAACTAAATATGCATTGACAGGCCTTAAATCAGTAGCTGACTATGAGATCTATGATGAAGAAGCACTCTCAGATGCTGTCTGTATAGCTCAAAGCTGTAGTGGTGTGCTCACCACATGGAAGAAGGCAAGAACACATGGTGAGGGTTTAACCAGGCCTCAACTTCACTAGTCAAATTATCTTCAAGGTTACCACTGAGATAAAGCCCAATGCATTGTTCCTTTGCTAGTTCTTGGGGGTGCTCTCACCGCAGGGGGAGTCAATCATCACACTAGGAGGTTTTCTGGGCACCTCCATCCACCCTTAAGCATCCCTCTCACTTTGGGAGCTAAGGCAAGAGGGGATCTTAACGCCCACCCTGCTGCAAGGTCCCCCCAGGGTAGCATTCTAACCCCTGGTTTGCATTTCTCCTCAAGGGATTAGACATGTTGCTCCCATCTCTTGAGGAGATGTTGTTGCGATGCTCATTATGTTACCATTGTTTTTTAAATATGGAACCTAAATCAGCTAGTTCCTGCACTGGGGTACCTGTCAAAAGTTGCAACAACTAAATGACTCTCACATAGGTCCCAAATGTGCCCTCTGTGTGGGAGAACCCCAACCATCCGGTAGTACAAAAACCGTAACCCCTAGGTTTCACTGTCAGGAAGGTGAAAAACCTAACCAGCCTCAGTCAATCTAGTGGTTTGGGAAAAACTCCTTCCCAGGCCCAAAGCAGCAACCTACATAAGGGAGAGAGGGTGAGTCGACCGCTGGACAAATTGGAAAACAGGAAGTAGCCCTGAGCACACTGATATTTTTATGGCTCCAGATCTTATGTCAAATCCAGCAAGACCTCCAGCCCATCTTGGAAGTCCCATGAGGGGCCATAAATCTTGTGGGATCTGATCCACCCTGTCCTATATGCCCCCTCCCACAATGGGAGCCACCAAACTCACCCCTCACTAGGCTTTTTAGTGAATTTGCCACAGTTGCCTACATGTCCAGTGCCAAGGACAGGGCTAATGCCTCTGCAATGCTGGAAGGGCAAGAGCTCTGTGTGGATGATATCCTCTGCATATGGATTCAGAGCAAATGAAAGAGCCCTTTATTATTTACTGACTGCATTTATAGTACAAACAGATACAGACAGAATATAGGGCCTCATTCAGCAACTCTTATGCTAATAGTTACAACTTGCAGAGTAAGGGAGGCAGAATTAGACCTTAGTCTCTGAATCTCATACCTTTTGACGACACCGTAACATTCCTCTATAATAACCTGTAGAACAGCTCGATAAAACAATGATTCTGTAGGCAGCTGGAAAAAAGAAAGCAAAGAACAGCAGGAATACAAAGTTGGCATCAAAATCAAGACCAGAGTAACTAGAATGGTGTTGGCTGCCTTACCTAATTAATGGTTTGTATTCTTTCAAACCAATCTTATTAACCTGGTTGAGAGGACACTTTACTAATTTTCCTGTTTGCAAGTTAAAATGAGTCAGACAATATCAGAACCATAATTGTGAGAAAAAATAAACACAGGAAACTGCAGAGTTTGATAGGAAGTGGGTGGAGGAATACAGATTATAGAAAAAGAAAGGAAGATGGGCCAAATTCTGATCTTCATTTGTAAAGCCAGGGAACTCTATTGCAGTTAATGGAGTTATTCCAAAATTGCACCATCAAACTTCAGAGCAGAGTCTGGTCCAATGAATAAATAAAGAAGCAAAAGGAAAACATACTACTTGTGTCATAACATTTTCTTATTTATAGCTACTTTATCTTGGTTCCCTGAAACACTGATATCCATGCAGAAAGTACTGTGCTTATAAAAACAGTGCAGTGCATTTAAAACTTCATGCCTTTAGGTATGAAAGATGTGTTTACTTAAGAAAAGTTAATGCTTGTCAGTTAAAAATGTAGTGCCAAATGCATCTCCTGTGTAAAACCACTGCAGTCAATGGGCTTACAATGGGGATAAGTTGGCCTGTAAATCTAGTCTATTAAATACTTGTACAGTTAGTGTGCATACACAAAAAAAAATGATAAATTACACAATCATGATTTAAAGTACTCAGAGAACAGAATTTAGAGAGGGATTTAAAAAACGAGAGACAAGTGCTATATTCCCGCCAGAAGCTAGCCGCTGCAATAAATCATACAGAAATTCTCAACCACAGTACCTTCCTATCTCCTACAACAGTAGCACTAAGTGAAAAAGTTACTGGTCACTACCCTGCAAGATTAGGAAGACATCTGGGATTTGCCTTTTGTATTTGTGGTTACATGATGGTAGATTACTTATACTATAGTGAAAAATATTACATAGCTTCTGGTTTTACGTTATCCAATATCTGTCCATAAATTATAGCCAAATAAAAATACAGTTACAAATAAATACTTCTCAGTGAAAAAAATGAACAAACTACTAAACATTCACACTCATCCTGGTCTTCACATTTCAATTTTCAAACAGCTTATGAGCATGCAATTTAACGTAAAATACGTTAATTTGATCTCAGGCTTTTGGAGGTCTCAGGCTAGCAGTTTGGTCCACACCAGTCATGCTCCTGTGCTGAGTTTGTATCTGCTTTCTGAGCAAATATGGACCCAATAGTGAGCGCTGGGAGGATAAGAGGTTAAGGAGTTTTGTCTGCAGTGTGCTGTACCAGATTTAGGAACACAACCAAGTACCAGGCTTCTGGTGGGGCAAAACACGGTTAAATGTCTCTAGTTACTAACCAAATTTTAACCATGGATTGTGATTCCAGAAAGCCAGGTATGTCAGTAACTGTTTGTTAACCTAATTAAAAGTTGTGTGTTCAAGGCCTTTTACATATTATTAGCTTTCATAATTGACTTGCTATATAAATAATAAAACATTCTTAAAATACATGGGGCTATCTTACACTGTTATTTTTGTTTCAATAACAGAAATTAGTTTACTACTGTTCAACTTGTTTTAAAAGTTAGATGTACCTGAAGTTCCGCTCTGCGTCCTTTATTAAAATAAATTTTAATAAAAATTTGAAAAATATCTTTTCTCACTGTTCCCATAGTATTTTATGAACAATATTTTTGCAGTTTCATATTATTTCCTTGTGGACATGTTTTTGCCTCAAAAACACCACAAGTGGCATTATTGTTGGAAATCTCTGCAGAAATTACCAAAATTTAATGAGTTGGGAAAAGCCTGAACTAACTCCTTACTCCTAGTGACCATGTTGCTAGACCCAAAAACACTGTGGTTCTTCAGAATAAAGTGGTCAGTGAATTCTCTAAAGATGATCTGCACTGGGCCTGGAGCCTCTGTTGGATCAGTCTGTGTAAGAAAGCACCCAGAGTTTGGGAAGGTAATTTTATAGGTTAATTTGTTAAAGAAGCACTTTTGTATTTAGTGAAGAATATTAACCAGCATGATTAAGCATAAAATAGTTTACTATTAAAATAAGGTATTTTCAACTATATTAAAACTGTACTTTCTATAAAATATATGTTAGCTGACTTTTAATTGTCTGAAGAAAATAGATATTTTAGCATCACTATGTGCAGACCAAGGCAATAAAAATGCAATTCTGTGGTGCTGAAACATGATATCACTCTGACTTTGATTTATATTCTGTTAATTGTAGTGTTTTAGAACCCAGTAAGTCACAAGTTCAGGAGAAGGTCATGTATGAAAAGTGTTCAGAAAGAGAAAACAGTTTTGTCATTAGAAGGGTTAAAATAAACAACATTACTTACCACTTGGCTGACCGCAACTCGTTCCAAAGCCTTTAAAAGTGAAGAAATTAAACTGCTATGTTTATTCTTTATCAGGGCATTTTATAATCACATTGTATAAAGCCTGGTGGAAATGACATTTTACAAGATTAATGATGTGATATAACATGAGCTTGTACACTTAAGAGTGTTAAAACCATTAGAGGTTGTTAATCAGTTCACTTCTGTTATTTAGGGTTTATTTATAGGACAAGCAATTATAACAGAACGAGTGTCTATATTTATATATCTCCTCTTCAATTTTTGAGAGCACTAAGGAAAAAAGAAATTTATTTTTTCTTGGCTATATTCCTATACAAGTATAAGCATAAAAACTCTCACTTTAGATATTATAATGTATAGTTTAAATAATCTTTTAATTTAATGCACAATACATTAAAATATCTTTTTAAGTCTCTAGCAACTAAACAAATGTTCATTTTCCACTTCCAGTACTTAGAGTTAAACAAAATAAAAACTTTAGAGAGATTGCAGTTTAAAATGTCATGTGGATCCTTTAAAATAGATTTTTCAGCCCATAAATCCTGATGATGTGAGAGTATTTGATTTTTATGATCTAAGGTGACAAAGAATTAAGAAAATATACGAAATGGGTGGAAGATTTTTCTACAGTTAGAAAGATCTAGTACTTATAGGAATTACAACCAAAGAGTAAAATGCTCTGTGCAACCAAATATGTCCCAGAGCTCATCTATCCTGCCAACCTACACCCAGGACTTCCCTTCAGCTGCACTCCAAGTAGCTGCAGTTCTCCCTTCCCCAGCTTTTATAGAGTAGCAGGTGTGATTTACACTACATAAAAGCTATTTCCCTTCTTTACTTCCAATGAATAACTGGCTATGGCAGGTATGCTCTGTGGTCACTGCTGACCTTTGCCCTACTCCAGATGTCTCTCTTCCAGCTGCAGAGCAGTGGCCCTCCACAGCCCACAAGTCTCTGTGTCACCATCAGAGGTGAATGAGAAATCCAACTAGAAAGGAGGGCAGTGTTACTACTGTCCAAGCTGGAAATTTTCCTGCTGCTGCATGAATCCCCTGGTAAGATACTGTTGGCTACTCTTGTAATTCACTATTACTCACAGCATGCTAGTGAATACCAATGACCAACATCAGCCAGAGAGAGGCTGCTCTTCATGCAAATGTGCCAATGGAGGCCACAATAGGATCAAGTGATGCTGAGGCACAGCTCAATTAAAGCCAGCTGTTTAGCATGCTGGCACAGACCAATGAGTGCTCTGGATGTGGATATGAGTTCTCAGGCAGGACTCTAAACCAGTCCCTGTGGTGTCTTTGGTCTCCTGTAGTTCAACAAATGGGAACTGCTATGCAAGTTAACAGTGCACTACAAGCTCTCAGGGAACCCTAGCTGGGTCACTCCCTACAGAGGGAATAGTGCTCTAACTGCACTGCTCTGCCTGCCTATTCCCTTGGCCTATGGGATGAAATGATAAGCCCTCATCACGCATGTTCTTGAGAGAGTCTCTGGCACAGTAATAGCACCTATGAGCAGAGGAGAACTTCTTGGTATCGACCTTTCCAATAATTTAAAGGAGAAAGTTTGGAGAAGGAAACATGCTGATCTTTTTTCTGGTAAGATAAATGCACTGGGTGCAAAAACAAAAAAAAAATTGCTCTGTGTGGCCACAGGCATCTCCAGCTGCTTGTTTGCCTCTGAAATAGATTATTCTATCCCTGTCAAAAGGCAGCCTGAGCTTACTTCGTCTCTCACTAATAAGGCCTAATCTACACAAGAAAATTAGGTATGTTTAACAACATCAGTCAGGGGTGTGAAAAATCCACATCTCCTGAGCAGAGTAAAGCCAGCTGAAGTCCCTATGTAGACAATTCTAGGTCAACCTAGCTACTACTTCTTGGAGAGGTTGATTACCTACACCAATGGGAGAATCCCTAAGAAAGAGTGGGAAATGGAAATTCTATACGGAAAGAAATGGGCCAATATGACAATTGATCTAGGGTATAATGGATATATTACTGGGACAACAGAAGATGGCAAAAACATTTTGAGTGGGCTTACTGAAGAGTTTTAGGGTAACATATGGATGTTCTAGAATTTACGTTTTGGTCCATATCTTTAAGCACTTGAAATGTTTCATGCAGTTTGTTGAGGATGTCACATTTAGGGGTGAAAGCATCCTGTATAATTGTCCTGACATGTTTCAGTCTTAAGATCTCTAATGTTAGCTCTGATGACTTTAACCTTGACATATGGGCCTGAGTTGATTTTTGGCAGGTATCTGTGTGAGTGAGCAGCTGAAATTGAGGCTAACAGCATCTGTTGTGGTGCATCCTGGGAAAAGGGATTAAAAATAAACAGAGACTAGAGACAGAGTTTTCCTAATGCTGCAGTAGTTGAAGACTTAGGGTCATGCCCTTATCCTCAGATTAAGCATCAATCCATCATCCTATGCTGATGTAAAATGAGCACATAGGAGCACTCTGTCTCTTGGTGCAATGTTAGATGATTTCCTGGTGTAAAGGCTTGTATAGGTGTGTAGGCCTACTCTAATTTTGGGGTTAGAAAGGCCTGTTTATGGTCTTGTACAGTTAGGACATTGAGTTTTATGAACAATGAACCTTTTTGGGAGTCAGTGATGGTAGAAGGAATACTATCCCTTTTAAATCACTGCCATGACCTATTGCCCTTAAAGATTATTTTGTTTAAATTCAATTCAAAATTGTGGCCTTTTTGGTCATTTTAAAAATATTTTTTGTCTATCTTCATTGTTTCCTGCCCTCAGCAAATATAAAATGTACAAAGTTGGAAGGTTAACACAATTTTTTTTACCTATAATTTATCATGCATACAACATTAATGATGTTATTCTGTACAGTCTGGTATTTAAGTCATAGCTCTAGGAATACAAGCCAAAAACAATGAATTCTATAACATTTGGATAAAACTTCCAGTAGGGAAAAAAAGAAGAAAAAGAAAAAAGAACCATACTAAGCACGCTGACATTCTGGCATTGCGACCACAGCACCAGCCCTCTTCCTTTAAATACCGGCACATGGGAAACCCCCACAATCCCAGAGAGCAATCTGCAGATGAGAGAAAAATAGTGTGTTACTTTATTAAATTGTTCTTCTCTTAAAGTAAATCATCTATTGAGAAAGACAAACAGTAGTTGGAGAATAGGAGCAGAGCTATGTAACTGTTATTCCTATCCAATAACAGAAAGCATACTAGTGTTATGAAAAAAGGTATTTTCTCAACAACAGATGTTTTTGCTTTAGGCTCCATTTTTGAAATCTTCACATTTTCCAAAACTATTCTTCTAAGATCTACTCAAGTGAATAAGTAAATTCTCTGCAAAGTCTCTTTCTTTCTTTCTTTCTTTCTTTCTTTCTTTCTTCAGAGATGACAAAAGTGTTTGTAATTCATTTTGGCAACCAACACATTGACGTATGTATCACTTACTGCTGGGCTTTTCTTTTACAATAAACAATTTTTAAACAATATTTTGGCAAATCATTACAGAATGTGTGCTTGTTTACTAAAGTCCTGATGGCCTGTTTTGTTGCTAGCCATTATGTTTGTTTTCCAGAAAGGACCAGCTGCAAATGCTCTTGCTGCTTCTTCAAAACACCAGAGCATTTACATCACAGACTGCAACTGAGTTTGGGTCAGTCTCATTGATGTTTCAAGAGACAACAATGCTCCTAAATTAATGCTTAATCCTAATGCAACACGGGGACAGCTAAACTGGCAAGATTATGAATACTACCCGTGTGCATGAAAAATTCTGCTACGTTTACTTTAAAAAACACTTTGACGTTAGCTGACCGTTTAAATCATTCTGAATGTGATTTTAATACTTAAAAATGAAAACAAGTTGGATAGGATCTTGGCATTTCAACTTAGAAAGATGGCTCTGAAATATTTTAAGATTAATCAAGCAGAAGAGGTTAAAAAGAGGGCAGTGGAAATACAAAAGTCTTCAGATTTTTATAAAAAGTTACATGCATTCAAAGAATGGGTTACAAACTTTCATGCAGAACTCTTTTCAAAGACCTAGCAGACAGAAAAAGGAGACCAAAATTGATAAAAAATAAAAAGATCCCAGACCAATGGACTTAACAGTGGAAGCTCTAAGAATTAGAGAATGCGGCTAGTGAAGGGCAACCAGGAGATTAAAAAGAGGAGCTCCCTAAAATATTAAGATGATGTTTGGAGAAAAAAGACCAACAGAAGCCTTTGGCTTACAAGTGTATGTCTACATTACATCTGGAAAGTATGATTCCCAGCAAGGGGAGACAGACTTGTGCCAGCCCTGCTGGAGCTAGCATGCTAAAAATAGTAGTGTAGACATTGTGGCACTGGTGGCAGCTCAGGCTAAGACAGGGGTCTGCAACCTCTGCCACACAGCTCGCCAGGGTAAGCACCCTGGCAGGCCGTGCCAGTTTGTTTACCTGCCGCGTCAGCAGGTTCGGCCGATTGCGACTCCCACTATCTGCACTTCGCCGCCCCAGGCCAACGGGGGTGGCAAGAAGCCGCGGCCAGCACATCCCTCGCCTGCGCCACTTCCCACCGCCCCCATTGGCCTGGGATGGCAAACTGCGGCCAGTGGGAGCTGCAGTTGGCCAAACCTGCCGATTCGGCAGGTAAACAAACTGGCCCGGCCCGCCAGAGTGCTTACCCTGGCAAGCTGCGTGCCAGAAGTTGTCAACCCCTGGGCTAATATGTCAGGTGGGCTTGGACTCATGGCTAGCCTGAGCCCCCAGTGGTGCTGCAATGTTCACAGTTATTTTTAGCATGCTAGCTCAAGCAGCGCTGGCACTAGTCTGTTTACTTGGGCTGGGAATCACACCTCGTAACTGGAGTGTCGATATACCCAATGGAGTCTTATGTACAATAAAACGGGAGAGAATAGTAGGGCTATGTTTAAGATAATTTATCTGATCTCTAGTCATAATCTTTGTTTGCAATCCCAGTCATAGTGCTCCTAATCTCAGAATAACAGCAAAGGTGTAATCTATTGTGACATATATTTCCCTATATTTTTGTCACTACTGAGCGCAGAATGTATCCTATCGTTCCTCACCCAAATTGTGCTTTTTGTGAATTACTTTAAGTGAAGGGGACTGTAAATGTGTGGTTTTATATGGAGGAAAAATTCAGATGTGATTTTATGAATGTTTTAACTTTAAAATTAGTCACTATATCCAATATCTTAATTAGCTTTACAGAAACATGGTCTAGTGATTAAAGCACCTAACTCTGAATCAGGAGATCAAGGCTCCACTCCCAGCTATGTCACAAAACAGACTGAGCGGCTTGCGTTAAGCCATTTAACCAAAGAAACTTAACACAATTTGAGGACTGTGGTGGATAATCAGCTGAACATGAGCTTCCAGTGTGATGTTGTGGCTGAAAGGGCTAATGCAATCTTTGGCTGCATAAACAGGGGAATCTTGAGGAGGAGTAGAGAGGTTATTTTATGTCTGTATTTGGCATGTGCAACCACTGCTGAAAGAGTGTCCAGGTCTGGCATCCACAATTCAAGAAGGATGTGGATAAATTGGAAACGGTTCAGAGAAGAGTCATCAGAATGATATAAGGATTAGAAAACCTGTCATATTGTAGATTCAAAGAGCTCAATCTATTTAGCATAATAAAAGAGAAAGTTAAGGGGTGATATATTACAGTCTGTAAGTATTTTTATGGGGAACAAATATTTAATAATGGGCTCTTCAGTCTAGCAGAGAATGGTAGAACACAATCCAATAACTGTAAATTAAAATTCAGATTGGAAATAAGGTGTATATTTTTTAACAGTGAGAGTAATTAACTATTGGAACAATTTACCATGAGCTGTGGTGGATTCTTCATCACTGACAATTTTAAAAGCGGGTGAATGTTTTTCTGAAGGATCTGCTCTAAGAATCATTTTGGGGAAGTTCTATGACCGATGTTATACAGTTGGTCAGACTAGATTATCACAATAGTCCCTTCAGGCCTTGGAATATATGATTCTATAACACAGAAATAGGTTAATAATATTATTATTACACAAAAGTTCTCTGAGACTTAATTAATTAATGTGCATAACGTGCTTTGAAACTGTCTGATGGATTATGTCATAAAAACATGAAGAATAACTACCATAACATGAAAATCTATAAACACAGTGGTGGGTTTCTTAGATAGATAGATACTAAGTTAGGCTCCAGAATAGAATGGATCTGCATGCTATTTATGTGGGTAAAATTGGGAATTATCCTGAAGTTCAGTACCCTTTGGAAAGGTTTGCTTGGTTACTGGACTAACTGAATTTACCATGACAAAACGAAGGTTCATGTTTGAGACTATGTCTTTAGGATCCCAGAAAGTATTCACAAAAACAGTTTCAAGATAATATTGTATATAAAATCATTTAGGTCAGTGTAATCACTACTGTAACTATTGGCTGCATCAGAGAAAAAATTGGCAGATTATTTATGCTAAAGTGTTAGTTGTTAAGATTCTGTCAAATACATTTTTGCAAAGAAAACAATAACTGTTACGGTTTTATTGTTTGGTATGCAATAATGAGACTCTCTATATGCATGTTTATAAATATTTCAAACAAAAATTGGCAAGCTCTGAAAAGAAATAGTGGGTTTTAATCATGGAATTTTCATTTTCTTGTCTACTCTGTGTCTTCTCATTATCCCACTCCAGAATACACGTCACCCATACAAGTTAAAAATGATACAACTTGAGCTAGACTAACATTTATGTACTGCACCACTGATAAATTAATCTAAACCATTTTTATTTTCTGTGAACAAAACAATTAGTAAAAGTGCTGTCATCCACTCTTGATACTGAAACGAGCAGTGAGGAAAAATAATGCTGTAATACTGAACTTTCTTCCAGATCTCCCAACAAGATTTATTTTGCAAGTGTATTTAAAATGTAAGCTCCTTGGGGCAGGTTTTAAGTATCTTCTCCCATCTTGTACACTCCCAAGCATACTGTGGGTGTTTAAAACAATTCAGAAGATAGATAAGCCTGTATTAAGCATCTATTTATATGACCATTTTTAAAACCTGGACACCCTTTTTGTGCCTGCCATTATTTGTAGGCACTAGTAACATTACACAATGTTTAATTACTTGATTGCTCACAGGTGAGATCTTTAACCAGCATTATTTTTACCCTCAAAACTGCAGGAATTAGAAGAGAGACTGAGCTGATTCAGATTTAAAAGTCATGTTTACAGTTATTTTAAAAGTTATATGGGGTTTCTTTTAAATCAGGGGTCGGCAACCTTTCAGAAGTGGTGTGCTGAGTTTTCATTTATTCACTCTAACTTAAGGTTCCACATGCCAGTAATACATTTTAACCTTTTTAGAAGGTCTCTTTCTATAAGTCTATAATATATAACTAAAATACTGTTGTATGTAAAGTAAAGTAAAGTAAATAAGGTTTTTAAAATGTTTAAGAAGCTTCATTTAAAATTAAATTAAAATGCAGAGCCCCCCCGGACCGGTGGCAGAACCCGGGGAGCATGAGTGCCACTGAAAATCGGCTTGTGTGCCGCCTTTGGCACCCGTGCCATAGGTTGCCTACCCCTGTTTTAAATTATTTTGCAGTGAAATGTCCTTTAAAAACAAGGATAATTATAGTTTGAATGAGTATGTCTGGTCTCTAAGAAAAAACAAGTTTCGATCTCAGAAACCACTCTAATAGAATCCTGAATTGGACGTTCAATAAATATTGACATATAAATCCTGAAAACATTCAGGAATACTTTATGGATACATTATGAAAGATTGTACAGCAAATCATTGTACAGAATATAATTGTAAAAGAGCCAGTCTATTGTATATGAAGCAACTAATAAGACATCTTACAATTCATTAAAGGGATGTCGATCAGGCAGAACTCTTCTCTCTATACAACTTCCCACGAAGTGAGTAATTCTAGGTAATGGGATGAAGCACTGAATGAAAGCTGAAGTGGAGTGTAACCCCATTCACTGTTAATGAAGCAGATATATCCTGACGTGTAGGCTAACAATTTACAAAGATCCTACAGCACATATATAGCAGAGGGAATAGCCAGAAAGAGCATACTGAAAGGAGCTGCTGTCAAAAGAGCTAATGTCTCACATTCAGGCTCAACTCTATTCTATTGAGGTTTATCGGCTCTTCATAGGCCACTGTGCATTTCTAATACCACTCAATATACAGAGGAAGGGCTACCTGAGATATAATAAAACTGAAGCATGCCATCCCACAACATGAGCACAAGGCCCCCAATTCTGTAAGGTACCTGAGCACATGCTTTAAGTCCCACTGATTTTAATGGTCCCTACATATGTACCTAATACTGAATAGAACAATTTGGTAAATCATGACCTAAGCAAATAAAATTAAGGGATGTTCAACCGGTTCCAAGATGCATGTCACTATTCTCCATGTGTTACAGACTGTGCAATGCGTAAAAGACACATATCAGATGTAAATTAGCGAACATCCACATCAATGGTCCAACACCACAAATCAAGGCATTGATTATGCAAAAATGCACAATGTCAGGGCAGGTAAAGCATTCTGATGTACTGTGATGAAAACAACCCCTTCTTATTGCCAAAAGCATAAGTCCTACTTCTAAATCCAGATAAAATGGAGGTAACATTGGTGTGTTTATGGAGTACTTTTTAAAAGCAATTATTTGAATTAGCTAATTCTCCATTCTGCTTATTTCCATGGGCTAGCTAGTTACCACCCACAAGGGGGAAACCTTTTATTAACTGAACACGGAAAAAAGTCTTTAAGAGTTTTGTAAGAATGAATTTGTTCGAAGTACATTGAATTATGTCCTTCCATCTCTTCTGAGAAACCAACTAGTAGTTATGTACATTAATATTATTGCATCTGGATTACTTCATAATGCATTAATTTTCTCATGAAGGTTGTGTGTTTCCTGTTATATGATCTTGATTTTGTAATTCAGGTTTTATGGTCTTCTAGAGGCTGACAATCTGTTTTCAACTACTATTCTGTAAGCTTTTGCAGAGAGATTTTAACTCCAGCTACTCTGCCTACAGTTTTGGTAGCATTGCACCTACCTTAGCACTTACATTTGGAATGTCCATTTTATATTCTCTGTCAGCTTCATTTGTAGTTGATGGAATTCTTTTCCTTTACTTAACTGTTCCCAGTAGGGAAAAAGGAAGATGCAAGTGGATGTTGGACTTATATAAAATGTCACTGATGATTCGATTAAGCAAGAAGTATTATCCAGAAAAAATATATTTTTTTGGATTTTTGTCAAGTACCTCCACCCTCATAATAAGTTTTAATTCTTTCAGCATGTTGTAATGGGGGAAAAGAGCTTCACACCCACCCTTGTCAAAACTCTCCATTCCACTGCATAGGTCCCTCATGCTGATTTGTTTGGTCAGCATTTCATGGCTAAACAAGAGTTGTACAACTAACCAGAACAAATGTGTGGATAGAAAATAGTGCAACTTATTTCACGTGGCCAGGTTATGGAACACTAAACATACCCTATTTACTGTTTCTTTTGGTGCTTATGGGGAAAAAAAATATTTGGCAATGCATGTAAGAGCAAAGGATTTTTTTAGTTTGGGAAGTCCTCAGTAGCCTTTTCTCGTATTTGTTATTCCATTCATATATGTGGAATAGGCCACAGAAAAACGTTTAAAGAGGATGGGTACTAATGTTGTCACTTTTACCCAGTTCAGTGTACTGTTTGGATCAATGTATAGGAAAACAATGGGCCTCACTCTTCTGTGTTCTATGCTATACCTTGTATAGAATTTTATACTGTGCAAAGTGAGTGTAAAATACCACCCTTCTAGTCTGGTAACATTTTAAATTAACTTTGCACACGCATAAATGACTCCAAAAGCTGCAAAGCAGTGAACGATCAAGGCCTCTATATTTTATTCCTTTAGCCGAGAAAGTTCCACAGTGTATTATAGTTTCTTGTTTATTTCCTGACCCTAGGGTGACCATATAGCAAGTGTGAAAAATCGGGATGGGAGTGGAGGGAAATAGGACTCTATATAAGAAAAAGCCCCAAATATCGGGACTGTCTCTATAAAATCGGGACATCTGGTCACACCACCTGACCCAGTGTTTTTGAAGACTCATTTGCATTTATTAAAATGCTTTCTTTCTTTTTAGTTCCCAGTGATTCTCAAGTGTTATGCATAGAAACATATTCACAAGTTTTCCTTTGCAACTTCTGAAACAGAATGGTTTATTATTAAGCAAATAGTCCCTAATGCAGTCAATTTTTTTTACAAAACTTTTCTTACGGACTCACTCTAATTTATTTAACACTAAATATTACTCACTATAGCAAACACAATTCATACTAGGTGGCAATACAATGACTATTCAAATCAGCAATGGTTTATTTTAAAGAGTACAAATCCGATTTTTTGTTTTACTGTTTTCAATAACATGCAGATAATTTATAAATTCTGGTTTGGAACACTATTCTTTTTCTTCACATCTCTGACAGATAGTCAACACAAATCAGTTATTACACTATGCAACATACTATAAACATAGAGGATACTTGTTTCATTCAAACTGCTGATGGCCTTTTTCTTCTCATCCTATTTTTAAGGCGTTAAGCTACTCCAAAACATACATAACTAAAAATGGATGTAGGTGAACTATGATTTATTTTCTAGTGACTGAGTCCATCAGTTTGTATATGGTATGTGACAAACAGAAGGCAGAAATAACCTTTTAATGTACAGACTGAACTGCCAACTCTACTCAGGATTGCATTTTGTTTCAGAAATTATACTCTCCAAAGGAAAACAACTGTCATTTATATCATTTTTAACCTTTACCTTGGCTGAGGCAATTTGTTACTGAAGTGTTGTGAAATATCAGTCTCTTAAAGTGTTTCGGCATGAGTACAACTTGAAAAGAAAGAAAGCTCATTCTAATTTAGCACTGACATAACTATAATATTACTAAACCCAGAGATTGTATAGTCTGGAAGCATTTTAAGTGACACTAACACTTTAAACTTGGCTTTCTTACCAAGATTGCCATTGAAAATAATAAAATAAAAATCTGATTCCAAATGGATTTATCTTTCTCCATTTTTGCCACTTGGTTTTATACTGGTCTTGCTATAAATAGAATTAGTGTTATTGATTCCTCTTGATACTATCTAGTTCACATGGACCAACACAGTGACCTCATCTAGTGTGTTCTATATGCTTATAACACCTTTCCCCTTCCATTGCTTAAGAAACAGCATTTGGTGAAACTGAATGGCTGCTGTAACTTTATAAATGTACAATGCAACAAATATTGACCAATGTGGAATGCTACTTCTACGTAATATTGTTTAACATAGGTTGTGTGCATTGTTATTCCTGAAAGGTGGCATTTTAAAAAATATTTTGATGTTATAGATACATTACAAAACCCACACCTCATGCCTATTTTTTCTTTTGATATTCAAGCTCCAGAGCTCCTGTCCATTTCCTTCCAATGTCTCAGTTTTCACCAATTCCTTCTACCCCAAATTCTGCATTTGTGCTTCCCAATGTATTTACTGAGTCTACATTCCCAACTTACTCTTCTTCTTCAATCTAGGACACAGTGTAGACACTGGAAACATAAAAACTCTTGGACCAGATTCTTTACGTTCGTGGAAAAAACAGTTTCCTACCTTTTTGTAACAGTTGTTCTTTGAGATGCGTTGCTCATGTCCGTTCCATTGTAGGTGAGGGTGTGCCCATGTGTATGGCCGGAGACTTTTGCCTTAGCAGTACCAGTAGGGCTGGCTGTGGCGCCCTCTCAGTTCCTTCTTGCTGACAACTCCGACAGTGGAGCAGGAGGGTGGGTAATGCAATGGACATGAGCAACACATCTTGACAAACAAGTTACAAAAAGGTGAGTAACCGTTTTTCTTCTTCGAGTGCTTGCTCATGTCTATTCCATTGTAGCTAACTCACAAGCAGAATCCACAGCAGTGGGCTCAGAGTTCACAATCTTGCAGATTCGAGTATTGCTCTGCTGAAACCAACATCAGCCTGAGCCTGCTGGATTGGTGCATTGCGTGAACCAAACGTGTGGATGGATGACCAGGTCTTGGCGTGGCAAATTTCCTGGATCGGTACCTGAGGGAGGAAGACTGCCAATGATGCTTGTACCCTAGCTGAATGAGCCATCACAATCGCTGGTGGGGGCACCTTCATCAGCTCACAGCAGTAGCAGATGCAGGCTGTGATCCAGGAAGAGATTCTCTGGGTAGACACCGGGAAACCCTTCATCCCGTCAGTGACTGTGACAAACAGTTGTGTAGACTTACGGAACAGCTTCGTTCTCTCTATGTAGAAGGCCAGTGCCTGCCTGACGTCCATGGTATGCAGCCTGCGTTTCTCATCTGTAGCATGAGGCTTTGGGCAGAAGACCGGAAGATATATGTCCTGAACAGTATGGAACTGGGAAACGATCTTGGACAGAAAGGCCAGGTGCAGACGCAGCTGTACCTTGTCCTAAAAGAAGACCACATAAGGGGACTCTGACATGAGTGCCCTGATCTCGGAAACCCTATGGGCCGAGGTTATAACAACCAAAAAAGATACCTTCCAGGAGAGAAGCAGAAGGGAACAGGAAGCCAGGGCCTCAAAGGGCGGGCCACGTGAGCCTGGACTGCACAAGGTTCAGGTACCAAGGAGGGACCGGGTCCTGGACATGTGGGTAAAGCTGCTTCAGACCTTACAGGAACCATGCTGTCATGGGATGGGCGAAGACCGACCTGCCGTGAAACAGGATGGAAAGCCAAGATGGCCACCAGGTGTACTTTGACTGAGGACAGCGATGAGGCGAGATGAGAAGATGCTGCTGATGTTCTTGGCTCTGGGCAGGTAGGAGGCCACCAAATGAATGGCACATCACATACAAAAGTCCCAGAGGCTGAGAGCTTCCCAACAAAGAGCTGAAGACCTGGAGCCGCCCTGCCTGTTGATGTAGTATATTGCGGCAGTATTGTCCGTTGGGACCTGCACCGCCTTGCCTTTCAGGTGGGGGAAGAAAACATGGCATGCCCGGAAAACTACTCTGAGCTCCCTGACATTGATATGAAGGGCCAGGCCATGTTGCAGCCAATGGCCCTGGGTGTTGAGCTCGCTCAGATGGGCTCCTCAGCCCAGGTCTGATGTGTCCGAGACCAAGGTGAGCAAGGGCAAGGGGGTTGCGAAAGGGACTCCCTGAAGCATCAACCTGGTATCCTGCCACCAGTCCAGAGACGAGAAGACATGGCTCAGCATCGTGACCACTGGGTCCAAGGGCTGCCTGCTGGGAATGTAGACCGAAGTCAGTCGCACTTGCAGGGGCCTCAGAGAAAGCTGGGCATGGCTTACCATATAGTTGCACAAGGCCATGTGGCCCAACAGTCGCAGGCACATGTGGTCCATGGTGAGCGGTTGGTTCTGTATGTGGCCGACCAAGTCCGACACGGCTTGAAAGCTTGCTTCTGGCAGGAAGGCCCTGGGTCTCATGGAGTCGAGAACTGCGCCAATGAACTCTATGCATTGAACTGGCGTTAACATGGACTTTTCCATGTTTATTAGGAGACCCAGATTGCTGCAGGTGGACCGCACCAGATTGAGGCTCCTCTGGACCTGCTCCGGAGACTTGCCCTTGATGAGCCAATCATCGAGATACAGGAAGATCTGGACCCCCTCGAGGTAAGCCCCTACCGGCGCCATGCGGTTTGTGAATGCCCTGGGGGGTAGAGAACAGGCCAAAGGGCAGCGCTGTAAACTGAAAGTGGTTCTTTGCCACTATAAAGCGCAAGAAACGTCTTTGCCCCAAGAACATAGAGACATGAAAGCAAGCATCTTTTAAGTTGAGAGTGGCGTCCCACTCCCCCAGATCCAGAGAAGGGCTGATGGAGTCCAATGATACCATGCAGAACTTCGACTTCATGAGAGACTTGTTGAGGCCCCGCAGGTCCAGGATAGGTCTGAGCACCACTTTTGCCTTTGGGTTTAGGAAGTAGCAGGAGTAGAATCCTCTTCCTTGCATATCTCAAGGAACCTCCTTGATGGCCCCAGACTGAGAAGGTTCTCTACTTCCTGAACAAGGAGCTGCTCGGGAGAAGGGTCCCTGAAGAGGGACAGGGAAAGGGGTGGGTGGGAAGGGGGCGGTCAAAAATTGCAGGGTCTAGCCCTGAGCCACTATGTCCAGGACCCAATGCTCCAAGATAACCTGTGACCAGGCTGAGTGGTAAGGGAAAAGGTGGTCAAGGAAAGGGTGGGACAGATTTGGGCAGTTAGCTAGTTTGTTGCTCTGAGCGCACCCTCAAAATGAGCGTTTCTGGCCTCCCTGGTGTTTCACTGGGTCAGGCTGCGCAGGAGATCAGGACGACGAAGGGTGGTGGCGGTTGAACCCAGTGTCCCTTTTCCTCGTAGGCCCCTGTCAAGGCTGCCACTGCCTGGGTGGCGGAAGAGACTGGAATGGCTGCCTGGATGACTGAGGTGTGTGTATCCCCAGGGAGTGGAGGGTCGCCCTCGTGTCCTTTAGGCCGTGCAGCATTTCGTTCCATTTCGTTGGAGAACAGGCCAACGAAATGGAACGGAATGTCCTGGATGGAGGCCTGTATCTCTTGGGCCGGCTGTTTGGAGCCAGGAACTGTGCCTCATGACCACTACCAAGTCGACCACTTGGGCAGCTGAATCACCCGAGTCTCAAGCCATCTGGAGGGAGGACCGGGCCGCTGTGGTCCCTTCGTCCACTATGGTCGCAGACTCCTGGGCCACCTCCTAGGACACAGAGTCCTTCAACTTGCGGCGAGAGTCCCAAAAGCTAAAATTGTAGCAGCCCAGAAGGGCCTGATGGTTCACCACCCGAAACTAGAGGCTGGATATAACATAAATCTTTCAGCTGAACAAATCCAGTCGCTTTGCCTCTTTGTTCTTAGGGGTAGAAGTAGTGGGCCCGTTTGTCCCATTCATTGGCTGCCGACACAACCAATGATCCCGGTGGTGGATGAGTGGATAACTACTCGAGCTCTTTCATGGGAATTAAGTATTTCTTTTCTGCCCTTTTTTAGGTGTGTGGGGGGGATTAGAGGACGGGATTTGCCAGATGGTTTTGGCAATATTCAAGACTCGTTTGTATACCAGGAGCATGACCCAAGTTAGCTTCCACCTTGCGGAGCAGTGCCTGATGCTCATGGAAATCGTCCGATGCGCTAGCCCTAGAAGGCCCTTCCACTGCCTCATCCAGGGAGGTGCAGGATGATTAGATGACTGAGGGAGGTCCAGAGGTGTCCTCACCTGCCAGGGATGGGTATTGGCTCCTCACCCAAGGCAGTTGCTAGGACATCCTGCACCAAGGCCAGTGCTGCAAGTACTGGGGCCACCGCCTGCAGTCTGTCTCATGCAGCAACCAAGGACTTGTAGGAGTGGGTTACTGACATGTCGGGAATGCCCCATGCATTCCAGTATGGCCATTGGGTCAGCCACTGGCTCTGCTGCCAAGCCGGTGCTGATGCTGCTGACGTACCCTTTGGAGCCCAATCACGTTGTCTGGGCAAGGGGCTGACTGTGCCTCCAAGCTCAAGAAGTCATCTCCCTCTGGCTATCGGGGTAAGGCTGTAGAGTCCTGGCAACAGCGATTGACAGCGGGATGAAGACTGGTTTGGGGAGATCAATGATGTCTAAGTGAGCTTCAGGATCAGGAGCACGGTGCTGACAGCTTGTAACAATGGGCCAGAGACTTTGGTCGGCATGGAGACCAAGAACATGGTGACCTAGGGCTCTGGCTTGGCTCCAGAGACCATTGGTGCTCACCTATCTTGTGTGAGGCCTTGCCGGTGGGCTTGCCCTCATGGGGAGCCACAGTTGATTCCTTTGCCAAACATGGTATCGGATGCGGAGGAGATGCTTTCAGTTCTCCTGGTGCTGGGCCCTCGGAGGGGGTCAGCCATACCATCAGCCAAGGCCCTTTCCTGCTCCCTGGAGTTGGTGGTGCGTCTTTACGGGGAGAGAAACTACCCATGGCCAAGCCCTTAAGCAGGTCCGGAGTGGGCATGAGGACTGAGCAGGGTCCTTTGCCCAGAGCCCCTTGGTTGGGCTTGGTTGGTGCCACCATCTTCTTAGTCTTTTTCTTTGACATCAGTGATGGGGATCAGTGCTGGGAGAACCCTGGTGCTGGAGATGTGCTACGCACCGAAGCTGAAGTGCTGGGTTCCGATTCAGGCCGCACTGCCTCCAAAGCTGGGTGCAACGCAGCCTTCATTGATTTAGTTGGGGATTGGTCCTGCTTTGAGCAGGGGGTTGGACTAGATGACCTTCTGAGGTTCCTTCCCACCCTGATATTCTATGATTCTATGATCAGGAAGGCCTTGAGACATATGTTGCTCTCTCTTTGTGGAAAGTGGGGCATGCCCCACCGGGGGCAAAGTCCCCGCTGGGATACTATCTAAACACTTAACGGGTACTTAACAACTATCTAACAATGATTAAGACTATTTACACGTAGGTAAAGCACAAGGCTAAACTAGACGAGAAACCACTGACCACTTGCGAAGCAAGGGACAGAGGTGATCCAACAGACCACCACGGGGGGGAAGATCGAACTGAAGATGCAGGACCAGCAGTGCCTGATATATTGTGCCATGAGAGCGGCACTCCAGAGAATGCCACAGCTAGCTCTACGGGTACCACTAAAGCAAAAGTCTCTGACGGCCACACACATGGGCGCACACACATCTACAATGGAATTGACATGAGCAAGCACTTGAAGAAGAACTATACAAATTGACATCAGCTGAGTTTCTAGCACCTTAGTAGTTATTTGTAACAATGTTGGGTATATGGTTTTCAGATAGAATGTGATTTTTTTGAGTTAACAATGTTCCTTTAAACAACAAGAATCCAAATAGAACTCTAATTATTAGCCAGTGTCTCCTCCACCATCCACATTAACACACACACAGTCTGTCTAAACCTCTGGCCTTATTTATATAACTAAAAAGTCACAGTGAAATAATAAATTAAGTTATGGTATGAAATTCTGATCAAAATCACCATGTAGACCTGTGCTGCTTTATAAGTAAATATTAATAATCATAAATGTGCAGCAGATATTGACAAAGAAAATTGCTATTGAACTTGTTAACCAAACTATATGCTGGGTCTGGATACTAAAAGAGAAAGTCCTACCCAAAGATAATTAGGGATTGTTTTGCTTTTGTCAAAAGTCAGTGAAGACTGACTTAGAGTTGGAGTCGTCTTGCAAGACAGAGCTCTCTACCATCGTTTATATATTATTTTATTTGAGACAAATGGTGGTGGTGGTGGATTGGGAAGGAGGGGAGATATCTTTCAAAGGATTCCTTGAAACAGATGTTTTCATTTCCTCACGTTCAAAGTGTACAGAACCTTGAGATCAGTTACTTATTCATTTTGTTTACACTTCAATTGCATTTTTCTACTACACAAATCCAATGTACATGAGCATTTACAATCTCTTTCTTTGGCCACAAAAATAATGAAGTGCAAATAAAACCAAAAAAAAAAAAAAAAAAAGGCAGCAGCAGCAGCAGCAAGAATATTTTAAGATTCCATTTCTAACCACTTCTGGCCAGCTATAAAATACCCCAAGTCAAAAATAAAATAAGTTGAAAGCCTGCAGAAAACACATAACTGACTGAAGATCAGATACAGCTGTCAGTGTGAGGTAATTGTACAAGGGACTGCCAGGCATGTCAAAAAAGTTCCGTATTAATCACGTACTTATTGGCAGGGATGGCTTTGGGATTCTGGCCAAAGTCACATACTGAAGAGTAACATGATATAGCACCTAACGCTTGTACACAGCTGAATCCACAAAGCTGGCACTAAGATCTGCTCATCAGCTATTTAATTACAAAGACCAATACCTGGGAGGTAACCACCATAAAAATCATTTTCAAGCTTGGGTGGTTCATGATATATTAGTGGTTAAGATAAAACCAGACATAACAGATGGGGTAAAAATAAACAAATCTATTCCCTGATTCCTATTTTAATTTTTAAAGTTGTTAGAAAAACAGCAAAAGTGTACAGCAAACAACCAATTTCATTTCTATCATGTAACAAAACTGCGTGATTTAAAGAGTCTTGAGAGTGTTTCCTTCTGTGTAACCTGAGCTTTGCTTTCTTTGAAGAAATATGGTGAGCATTCCTAGAAGTATATGATTAAAATACCCTACAGAAACAACAGCAGCATGAGTCATATGACAATTGTACATAGTATTCTTTTGTTTCCCTTTCTCCTCCCTCACTTTTTCTTTCCTTCGGTCTTGTTCTTGCTACTTATAGATAAAAACATTAAACAAAGCGCTAAGTGAAGGTGTGCTAACACAAAATCATCAGTTTTTATTATATAGATGCTACAGTAAGGTCTACAGGCCCCAATTAATATTGGGACCCTGTTGCCGTAGGCTCTGTACAAACACATTATGAAATATAGTCCCTGGCTCAGGAGTTTACAATCCAAATATACAAGACAGAAAAGAGGTGGGAGGGGAAACAAAGTCAATGAAAGATGAAGTGACCTGCCCAGGGTCATAGAGAGATCAATGACAGCTGGGGCGGAGGGAGGGGGTGTGGTAATCTAGCCGTCCAGTCCCAGACCTGGACTTTAGTGTCCACCAGTCTGGTCCTGTCCCAAACCTGGACTTTTGCGTCCAAAGTTTGGGGCTTACCTGAAACTCCCCCAAGCTCACTACCAGCTTGGATATTCTCGCTGCCACCAGATCAGGAATTAATCTATGGGGCCTGATCCCCCCTTTCCTCCCTCTGGTGTCCCCAACCCTCCCTTGGTGGGACACCCAGATTCCCAATCCCTTGGATGCTAAAAGCAGGGAAAATAACCCCTTCCCCCTCCTTATCAGGCTTGCCTCGCGGCTAACCTGTGTGACCCAAGAAACCAGCTTTTCTGCTTCCCTCAGGACAATGGAGATGCAAAATACCCACAGCTGGGCTCTGCCACCCCCCTTGCTCCAGGAACGAGGGAAAAACTGTAACCACCAGAGAACAGAGAGAATTCTTCGTCTCTTTCCCCGTAGTCTGCTCTTTCCCTGGACCCAAATAGGAAAATAGCCCACAGCCTGGCTTTTCCCTTTGCCTCCCTAGGAAAAGAACTTTCACAAGGTTTAACAAGAAAACTTTATAGAAAAAAAGAAAGAAAATATAAAACAATCATCTTGCATTAAGAAACTCAATACAGGCTCTTGCTTATAAGAAAATATAAAGAAACAGTCTGATTTAAAAGATAGCCCAATTAAACCAGCACAACAAATTAACATACAGGTAAATACACCCCAAAGACCATCATAGCTGAATTACTTTGCGGTTCCTGGGTACTTACAGATGTTTAGAAGAAGTATTAGGAGAGAATTAGAAGAAGACTTGTTTCCTCATAGCTAAGAAAACAACAAAGACCCCGAGTATACAAATTCCCGCCCCTGACTTTAAACAATCCAGTTCTCTGATTGGTCCTCTGGTCAGGTGTTCGGTTACCCTTTTCAGGTAAAAGAAACTTAACCCTTACCTACCTATCCATTTATGACAGGGGGGGACAAAGGGGGTCTAGAAACCTGGTCTTCAGAGTTATGAGGTTTTGGTTCTAATCTTCTCTCTGCCACAGGCTTTATGCGTGACGTTAGGCAAGTTATAACTTTTCTCCATGGACAGCATGATGTGCTGTGAGGTTAACTCATTAACATATGTAAATATTTTCAAAAGAAAATCACTTTCTAAATTAAAAATATTTTTCAAAAACATTTTATTACACTGTAATGAGGTCATATAAAATATTGTGTAGCATACTCAAACTTTTATATATTTTTAAGACAGTTTCTGGTTTTGTATTCTTTATTTCCAATTTATTTTGCAGTTAAGAAACGTACTCTGTTCATTCTTTATGAGAATGGGGATTTGGCACAATATGTAGTTGGTGTCTAGCTTTTTCTCTTCCTCTCTCTCTCTTTTTTTTTTAAGTAGGGAAAATATTTGTGTCATTGACTCTTGTTGAAGCTACTGAATTGTTTGTCTCTGACTATTTTCTCTTTACTTTTTACTGCCTGATTTGCAATTTCAGGTTTCAGAGTATAATGCTGTCTTTACTAGTGAATGTTTTTGCATTAAAGACATTTGTAAATAAACTAGCATTTAACACTTCTTCATATCAGTGAAGCTTTTTTAATACTCAGTATATTGTGGCTATGTCAGAACTAATAGTTGTAGGTGTTTCTAGTTAATGTTAAGAAAGAGTTTAGTTGTTGGAGTTTTAACAGTGCACCAGGATTAGGAAGTGTTGGTATTAGGTAAAATCTGACTAGTAATAATTCCCTAAGATTAAGTCGCAGTCCTAAAAGAATTTTTTTTATATAATTTTAGCAAAGATTTGAGTTCTCATCTTATTAATCTTTCTTATTATAAATATTTAATCCCTTCCTTTTGGTAATACTTCCCATATTTGTTCATTGGTTGATGACTTTGATTTATTACACTGCTTGGTTTGAAGATTAAAGCAATGAATGAGTGTTGTCTCTGTTCACCTCTGCACCCGGGGAACTAGAATATGCAGTGTAGTAAAATCATTCATTTCTACAGAGTCGCATATGCGAGACACAAATCAAATTTCTTATCCAGTAATATTGCATAATAAATAGAGATTTAAGAATGCTTGTTGACTGATGCAATGCTTGCTGGTGAGGTAGCATGTTTCGTTGGTTAGGGCACTGGAATGGGAGTCAGAATCTATTTTTCTAAGCTATCTGTTGATACATCTATCAAGCCCCAGTAACTGAAGGTTTCTAGGTTAACAGTCCTGTGCTACAACTGTAGACTAGCTCCATTACAACAATATTTTTTTTGATAAATCTCTACAATTGGTTAAAATGTAAAGTAACTTACGTAAAACATTTAATTTCAATACAAATATATATTTTTTTAATTTGGAATATTATGATTTGAAGAAAATATTTACAATCAATCATTTGAATATACAGTCATCCAACAGGCAGAATACCATTTAACTCAACTATTTCTCCTTAATTTTAACAAAAGAGCACTGTCACATTACCTTGGCTTGTAGTTCAAATTCTGTAACAAGCCATTTGTCTTGTCTGTAAAGACAAGCTCTGCACTTTCAGCTAGATTTAGGATTCTTCTTCACTTACTTCCTAAGCACTTACATAGTGCAGCTGTGTTGCCGTTAACCAGAGGTGCTTCCAAACCAGAGAAGGATGAATTTCAAGTTCGGAAGTGACTCCTGTACACTAGGACAAATCCTGCTGTTTTTATTGTGACAGAACTCCTATTGAAGACAACAATTATTTTTTTTCTGGGGGTGTAGGGTTGCGGGTGGGGGGTAATAAGTTTCTGGGAGCGCTCACAATTGGCTGAGTGCTATACATATAAGGAACGTATGGTCCCTGCCTGAAAAACATACACCGAAGCAGACAAACATATGAAAGATAGGGGAAAGAGTTACAACACAAGTAGTGTTCAGTGTAATGAATGACCATATTTATAAAAACACTTTTTCTCATAAATAATATTAGATGTATATATTATCTCCAGTTTCTCATCAATTTTGCTATTATTAGTTGGTAAATTTCCCATCTCTATCATGGTAAAATAGAACTTCAGAAACAAATAGGAGATTTTTTTTAGACTTGGTGTTAATATGAAAGCTACAAATATTTTGTTTGTTTTTCCCTGGTCAAATATGACAACCTATTTATTTGGCTGGTTTGGGATAATAAGAATGTAAAATAATAGGGAGAAAAACTGAATTTAAGACATTCAGACAACTAAAATGTTTTAAAAACTGGAAGACAATAATTTGATTAAACATTTTTCTTATTTCCAAAATACAGTATATTAGCACTGACCTACTGTAAAAAATTCTATGTTGAGCATGTGCACTTAATCATTTTTATAATATTAAAGGTTTCCACAAAGATTCATGTTATAATTCTTTACTACTGCTAGAAAAACAGGCATTAGTTCAAAAATCATATACCCTGTGCTTTTGATAAACCCAAAGGCTATCAGAGTGCACATGTTCTGTTTCTTAGGTAGGTCTAGGGAGGATTTACAAACACTTACGTGTAATAAAAAGATATAGTGACAGTTTGTCTGAACAATATTTTGTAAAATACTACTCTCAAGACAGAAAAATAACCTTGATCATAAAATAATGATCTCTGTAACCTTCTTATCCCCTATATATTTCACTACAACTGACCTCAAAACCAGTTGTTATTTTAATATATATGTTGAGTGTTTTTCTTCTGTGCTGTGTAATTTTTGTTTCTTCTGAATATTTTGACTACTAATTTAGAATCTTTTAAATTGTTTGCTTAATTTTCAGTCAGCATTCTCAGACTGAACAGTTATGACTCTTCCAATATCTGTTTCATTCCAGAGAATGGATTGTTAAAGAATTCTTTTGAGGTTCTTTCAGGAGAGCACAAACTGTTTGTCTGACATTGCTGGATGTGCTTAGCAGAGAACACAGGGTTGTGAACAGATAATGTTCTTAGGTTATTAGCTGAACTGGCGTAGAAGAATGGGGCATGATAGATAGTGATCCATTTTTATTTCTGTACATATCTAAGTCTGTAACCTTTTTGGTCCTTCAGTATTTTTCTTTGGTAATGATCTGCACAGGTCTACATTTTTCTTTGAGTATGATCTGAAATCTTTTCTAACTCTTGTAGATGTGTGAGAATGCTGACCTATACATTATTTGTCTGAAATTTGGTTGTTGTAGCATAGTTTCTCCATGTGCTTTGTGTACATCCTTCACTAAATGTCCCTAACCTTTGAGCACACTTACAGGTCATCTAGATATACAAATGACTTGATACCGATGAAGCATTAAAAGAGACTGGTGTACAAGTATACAAAAAATATACTTGAATCTGACTGAGGCAAAATAAAGAATGGTAGAAATACTTCACTGTACCTGTGAAGGAGATAAAGGAAGTTTTGAATGCAATGAAATTAGCTGTTTCAGGTAGTATGAAGCCCTGTGAATCCAGACTACCTTAACACAGAATTTTAGTCTAATGTATCTCAATGCGATTTATTATTACCACAGTGTCTAGGAACTGCAATCATGGTCCATGTGTTTGCTTGGCACTATACAAACACAGAATGATGATCCCTTCTCCAAAGAGCTTACAATCTAGCTATAAGAGAAGAGAAAACACATGGATACAGACAGACAGATTGTGGGGGGGAAATACAAGGAAACAATGAGACAATATAGGTCACAAAAGGATGTGGTCTCAGCACACCAGCAGCCTGTCATCACATTTTTCATAGGCAGAATAGCAAAGGAGAGTTTTGAGGAGGGATTTGTAGGACGATAATGAGGTAGCTATGGGCAGGGCTGACAAGATGCGGGGGAAGTTGGTACAAATTACTGGGGCCCAGAGGTCTGGAAGGGGGCTTCGTCGGCCCTGTTTAGCCGGTCTGCCCTTGCTAGGTGACCCAAAAAATTTTTTTCACCGGGGCCCGAACCCGCTCTCGGCAGCTCTGGCTGTGGGTGTTTATGGCAAGCCTTCCCAAGCATCAGGAGCAGCACGGGAGAAAGCATAAAGGTATACGTTTGAAAATTTACTAAGTGGGCAATGGAAGCTGGCATTGGAGCATACCTCTAGATACTAAATGAGAAATAATTGGTAAGGTGGGTATCATTATGACTGCCCTTGAAAGTGTTGGATGGGTACAGCTTGCTCAGGAAGGATAGACAGGGGAAAAAGGGAGGAGGTGTTGCCTTGTATATTAAAAATGCACACACTTGGACTGAAGTGGAGATGGACATAGGAGACGGAAGTGTTGAGAGTCTCTGGGTTAGGCTAAAAGGAGTAAAAAGCAAGGGTGATGTCATGCTAGGGGTCTACTACAGGCCACCTAACCAGGTGGAAGAGGTGGATGAGGCTTTTTTTAAACAATCAACAAAATCATCCAAAGTCCAAGATCTGGTGGTGATGGGGGACTTCAACTATCCAGATATATGTTGGGAACTCACACAACGGGACAGACTATCAATAAGTTTGGACTGGCATGGCAGACAACTTTTTATTTTAGACAGGTTGAAAGCTACTGGGGGGAAGCGGTTCTAGATTGTTTTAACAAATAGGAGGAACTCGTCGAGATTTGAAAGTGGAAGGTTAGTTTGAGGTGAAAGTGTATCATTGAATCTAGAGTTCGCAATCTAAGGTTAAGGGTTATTGAGAGAGAGTTACTCAGCAAAATAGAGACAATGGATTTCAGGAAGGCAGATTGTTTGGTCAGATCAGAAGCTCGTAGGTTAAGGTCACGGGATCAGGACTGAGGGAAAAAACGATTTCTGAGAAGAGTTAGCAGTTTTTTCAAAGGGACTATAACGGCCAAAAGCAAGCTATTCCGCTGGGTAGGAAGATAGTAAATTGTGAGCAAAAGCCACCTATGGCTTAATCACAGATCTTTTCAGATTAAAAATAAAAAGGAAGTCAATTAAAAATATGGAAACTAGGACAAATTAAAAAGGATAATTATAGGCAACAGTAAGGAATGCAGGGGCAAGATCAGAAAGGCAAAGCACAAATGAGCTCAAACTGGCTACGGAATAAAGGGAAACAAGAAAGACGTTTTCATCAATATATTAGAAGCAAGAGGGACACCAAAGACAGGGTAGCCCTACTGCTGAATGAGGCGGGACAGAAACATAAACAGGGATTTGGAAGAGGCAGAGATGCTTAACTAACTTCTTTGTTTGGTCTTCACCAAAATCTGAAGAATGCCTACATAGTGATGCTAATGGAAGGGGGTAGGTTTAGAAGAGAAAATAAAAAAAGAAATTAAAAAATCTCTTAGAAAGTTAGATGCCTACAAGTCACAGGGCCTGATGAAAGATCCTAGAATACTCAAGGAGCTACACAGAGGTATCTGAGCCTCTAGCTATTGTCTTGGAAAATCATGGGAGACAGGAGAGATTCCAGAAGACTGTAAGAGGCAAACATAGTGCCCATCATCACAAATAGGGAATAAAAACAACCCAGGAAACTACAGACCGGTTGGTTTAAACTCCGTGACCAGGTGAAAGAATCATGGAGCACAGTGTATTTAAGACAATCATCTGCAAAACACTTTGGAAGGGTGGAAGGTGATAGGATAGCCAGCATGGATTGCAAAGAATAACTCATGTCAAAACACATCTGATAGCTTTTCTTTGCTAGAGATAATGTCTTGATGAATAAGGGAGAAGTCGGTGGAGTTGGTATACCTAGATTTAGTAAGGCATTTGATAACAGTCTCGCATGAATATTTTTATCGAAAAACTAGGCAAATACAACTTAGAGGGGAGCTACTATAAGGTGGGTGCATAACTGGCTGGATAACCAGACTCGAAGAGTAGTATATTAATGGTTCCCTAATCTGCTGGAAATGGTATATTGAGTGGGAGGTTCGCCAAGGGTCGTGTTATTGGGACCACTCTGTTCAATATCTTCATCAACAACTTAGTATTGGCACAGAAAGTATGCTTATTTAATGTTAGCAGATGATACCAAACTGGGGAGACTGCAACTGCTTGAGGATAGGGTCAAATTAATGTCCGATTAAAAAAAAAATACACATTGGAGAAATGGTCTGAGGAAGGAATGAAGTTTAATAAGAATAAATGCAAAAGTGCTCACTTAGGAGGACAATCAATTCACACATACAGATGGGAAGAGAGTGTCTAGAAGGCGTATAGCAGAAAGGGATCTGGGTTATCGTAGAACACATCTAATATTTGAGTCAACAGTGTGATGCTGTTGCAAAAAAAGCAACGGATTGCGGAATGCATTAACAGGTGTGTGCTGTGAGCAAGACACAAGAGGTACATCTTTCTGCTCGACTCTAGACGCATTGGTTAGCCTAGCTGGAGTATTGTGTCCAGTTCTGGGCACCACATTTCAAGAAAGATGTGGAGAAATTGGAGTGGGTCCAGAGAAGAGTAACAAGAATGATTAAAATTCTAGAGAACATGACCCGTGAAGGAAGGCTGAAAGAATTGGGTTTGTTTAGTTTGGAAAAGAGAAGACTGAGAGGGGACATGATAGTAGTTTTCAGGTATCTAAAAGGGTGTTATAAGGAGGTGGGAGAAAACTTATTCATCTTAGCCTCTAAGGATAGAACAAGAAGCAATGGGCTTAAACTGCAGCAAAGGAGATTTAGGTTGGACATTAGGAAAATTTTTCCTGTCAGGGTGGTTAAACATTGGAATAAACTGCCTAGGGAGGTTGTGGAATCTCCATCTCTGGAGATATTTAAGAGTTGGTTAGATAAATGTCTATCAGAGATGGTCTAGACAGTATTTGGTCCTGCCATGAGGGCAGGGGACTGGATTTGATGACCTCTCGAGGTCCCTTCCAGTCTTAGAGTCATGAATCTATGAAGATAAGTCGCTTGTAGAGGGATACAAAAACGGGTGTCATAGTCAAAGTGTTGGGCTGGGAAAATGAGCTTTGCAGCAGCACTCTGAATGGATCTGCATTTGTCAAGGCCAGAGAAAAGGATATTGCTTTAATTGAGACATGAGTTGAAAGACTAGACAAGGATTTTAGCTGTGTGGATGGATAGGAAAGGTTACATCTTAGAGAGGTTATGCAAAAAGAAATGGCAAGATTTACATATAGCCTGGATGTAAGGACCTGTTTTTTTATTTAGAGCTGAAGATGACACCGAGGTTCCAGGTCTGAGTGACAAGCAGGATACTGGTGCTGTCCACAGAAAGGAAATAGGAAAGAGGGTTTGGGAGATTAAGAGCTCTGTTTAGTTATGTCGATCTTGAGCTTATGGCTAGACATCCACCAGGAAATGTCAGAGAGACAGGCCAAGATTTTAGTTTCTACAGAAGTAGACAGGTCTAGAGTAGAGAGGTATATATGTGAATCATCAGCATACAGATAATAGTTGAATTTGAAAATGGTATAGAATGGAATTGGAGAGGAACTACAGACAGCAATTGTAAACACTACATTAAATGAGTTTACAGCTAAGAGAAGGGGCAGTAATTGAAGAGGCAAGAGGGGTCAAGGGTGAGGGTTTTAAAAAAGGGAGAGTCTAGAGGATGCTGTATTGGGGGAAAAAGGGGGAGAAAGCCAGAGGACAGTAAGAGGTTAATGATAAAAGTATGGGAAGGGTCAGAGTGGATGAAAGGGAGATCAGGAGTTGGGATGGCATGGGGTCACTGGGATATGTGGAGAGGTTAGAAGAGGAGAGCAGATGAGAAACTTCTGAGCTAAGGAGAGAGTTGGTTCTGGGGAGAGAAAAAGGCAAGGCCAGATGAGGAGAGGAGGAAGGTCATGTTGTATTTTGTCAGTTATATCTCCTTTGCTGATGAGATTAGCCAGATTCATATTAGATTGACTGCTTTTTTGGTAGCAGATCAGAGTAGGCACAAATGCACCAACTCTTCTGGTAGCATTTTGGTCATTGTCACTCTCTGTGATGTTCTAGAAGTGCTGGGGGAGCTTTAAGTTGGTGAAATCTATTAGGGGATACATAGTCCATTATTGATGCAGATTATCAACTCATCTCTTTGGAAGGGGAAAGTACCACAATCTTTCAAATAACACAAGAAACCAACTCTTCACATTGAAGGTCTTGCCAATTTCTGCCCTGCCCCTCATACTGTGTGTTGAGAAGACTATTGAGAAGGTTGTGGAAAGACAGATCTGCCATTATCTCAAATGCCAAGAAAGCAGTAAAAATTTTGTGGAGGACCTATTTTGGGCAGAATTGGTGTGAGTCTTGTTTATGCATCTGACACCTAGATACTGGGGTGAATTGCACTACATTGGAAACACAAGTAGACAGACAAGATAAGGAGCAAAAATTTCAAAAGTGCCCAAGTGACTTAAGAGACCCACTATGATCTCTAGGCACTGAAAAGTCTAAGCCTCATTGGCTTCCAATGAGACTTAGGCTCTCAAGAGAAAATGAAACTTAGGCTTCTAAGTCATTTGGGAACTTCTGAAAACTTTACCCAAGATGCTGACATGACAAATAATTTATATGACCACTTTGTTTAGTTATGTCGTTGGAACTATGCTAATCTTGTTGGTCAAAAATCACTTTTCTGTAACAAACCAAGCCAAGATATCCAAGGTAATTTTTTCAGAGCAAGCAGTTGCCTTTGAAACTATTCAGAAGTTGCTTTGTTTACATATCTGTGAATCCTGGATGAAGCAGATGGAGCTGTATTCAAGTGACTCAAGTCTTTCCGCCTGAAGAGGTCCCCAGGAATGGTATCGGGCAGTTGTGTAATTGTCCAGTGATGATATGTACAAATATACATAGAACCCAAACTGGAATTTCTTATCCAGTCTGACATTCAGTAAGATATAGTGCATTACAAAGTTTTTAGGTGTGGTTTAATTTTTAAGTATTAGTGAGCTCTACAAACAAGCCAAGTTTAAAGAAAATTAGTGTAGCAGTTTTATTATGAATGTTTAAAGCTGAACAGCCTGGAGTATGAGATAGTTCCAAGTTTAAGATTAAAGCCAATTGTGCTACAATGATTTACACCAGCTGAGTATCTGTAACCACAGAAATAGTCAAATTAAGGTTGCTCCATCTTTTTCATCCATTTAAATAACTTTCACTAATATTAAATAAAATTACAGCAAACCTGTATCAAATAGAGTTAAATGTGGATCAAAACCAAAAAGTAGTTAAATATTTATTTTCTTTAGCCCTGAAATCCTAGATATTACATATTATAAAGGGATACCAGAACTCTGTGTGCTGTTGGTCCTAAACCAAAAACAATGTACTACCATGCTTTTAAAACTGTATAATCCATCATATCAGAAGATATGAATGCACAACTGTGCACAAGATTTGGTTGTGCAAAGTACTTCTTCGTGTACACGCTTTTTCCCAGGCTAGGAAAATGAACTCTCAGAACAATTTTAAGTAAAGGTAAAAACAGTTACCATATTTAAATGGCTACACAACACTACACTGCAATTGTTTCATAAACCATTTTATGGTGCTTCCTCACGGTTTGCAGCTAAACAAAGTATCAGCCTTTCATTTAATCTTTTTTTTTTAATTCACTAAAGTGGTTCCAACAGAAAATATCTTACTTCATTCTTAGGTTGAAAGATGTTTGGGACAGTCTGTCTTTGTGTGTCTGCCTGTTTTGTGCACATACAATGCCTAGTACATTCTGGAAACTACTGAAAGACAAATAACCAGACCTGGTTTTGCCTAATTTTCATGGCATCTGGCCACAGGCCAAATCCTAGTTCCAAGGCTCTGCAAAGAAGGAAGGAACCACTTAAACTGTCACTCTGCCTTGCAACAGATTTTAAAATTCAAACAGGTTCTTTGAGTCTGTAGTGTGTTCATCTTAAAAATCTCAAACTATATGTATCCTTTTACTGAAAAAAGTTTATATGAAAATAGATTCCCCCCACCCCAACAATTTAAAATGTTGGCATCTTCTTAATCATTTCCAATATTCAACAGAGGCACCCTCTAAGTCATCATTTATTGTAGAAACACTGGCTTTCACCAGATATACTCCCTTCCATACTTGACAGAAAGATTTACAAATGCAGATTAAACCCAAGATTTCAAATCCTTTTTGTTGTGTTCATTCATGAAAAAATAAAATAAAAAAATACTTTATTTTAAACTGGTCACTTCATGGGGGATTGTTGGAGAGTCACAATATTGTCTGTGAAATTTAAGAAGATAATGATTTTTAAATGTTCCAAAATATTTCAGATACATTTTGATTAAAAATATCTGTATTTTCTTTACAGTCATGTATTAGGTTTCTCACAAATTCCATGAAATATTGCAAACGTGCCTTGTGCAGCAATATCTAGAGCTAGTCTCGAAAGAAAATCAGGCTCTTTGATCTTTTGCTTGGAATAGTTTTCATGTGGTGCCATGGTCTCAATGATGGTTGTTTTAAGACAGTGACATTGTAATATTTTTGAAAATGCAAGCAGATATTTGCAATGTTTAAAAGGCAGCCAAGCAAAATACAAGGCTCCTGTCCTATAATACTTCTACAGCAAAGAATAATCCTTCTACATTTCAACAGAACGCAATAGTAAGTAGCCATAATGTGTCTGTAGTGTGTTCATCTAAGGTGCCACTCGGTATTGGGGTCTTATTTGTTCCCTGCATTCAATTTATTTAACACCCTATTTAAATTACACAATGTATTGAAAATCTTAAAATAAAGTGTGCCTTCTTTAGCATCTTTTTCATTTCCTTTAATTATGTTTACAAGCATTTAAAAGATGTTAACAAGTGGAGCCAAAGTTTATATTTACCTGAATTAAGAGTCTCAAGGCTCTTGTTCGTTTGCAGAAAGTTTGTTGCATACATAATCAGTAAATGTGTAGTCACTCAGCCATGGACTATGACCGTAATTATATGTGATCTGTGCTGAGGCTTTATTTACTCTTTTCTAACGCCTCTCAAAATTATGAAAAAGTACTCTTCAAAACTTCTAGTAAGCCTTTAAAATTCATCAGTCTGGCACATATCCCTTTGTTACTAAACTACTATAGACAAATTGCCTCATCTTGCAAACCCGTACTATCAGGACAGTTTTTACTAACTTGAGTAGTCACACTATTGTCAACAGAGGCTTTAAGTCCCATTAAAATCAATGGGACTACTCATAATACTACATCTGGTAGTGAGCATTTTAGGACAAGCTCTCTGCAATCAAACGATGAAATAATTATGAATAATTGTCTCTTTAGCAATATACGGTGTAGTTGTAGCCATGTCGGTCCCAGGATATTAGAGAGACCAGGTAGATAATGGTCCCTTATAATATATATTAACTATTCATGCTAAATAATCTGTTCCATCTTGCATTTTGCTGTGATGCTGGGAGTTCCTTTCCAAGACCTGAAAAAGAGCTCTGTCTGGCTCAAAAGCTTCTCTCTCTCACCAACAGAAGTTGGTCCAAAAATAGATATTATCTCATTCACCTTGTCTTTAGTGATGGCAGTTTTGGTGCATTTGCTCTCACAATAATGGACACTGTATCTGAAAACTCCAACTCTCTTTGTGACCAACCAGTAAAGTTTATATTTTTGACAGGTAAGCAAAGAGAAGTCAAAGGGGAGTCCCTTACATTTATATTTAATTCACATGTCCCTTCTTTTATTCATCTCTCTTAGGTCATAATCAAGTGCCCATTGTCTGGCCCATTTACTTCAAGACACAAGGGAGTGAGGGGTAGGAAGGCTTCTCAAAAGCCTCGGAGCCAAAACTGATGCAAAACTGATCCAGGGAGGTTATTTCAGCCTAATGACCAATAGAAAACAGAAATTTTCCTGATAAATTGCCATAATGACTTATAAATAATAAAAATCCTACTAAAGAGTAGTTACTGAATATTTTGAGAGTAACTGACTCAACCACATTTCAAATTTAATTTTGGAAACAGAAGCAGTACCTAAAAATATTAAAGCAATACATTTTGCCAGTAACTGCTGTGTGATCGGGTGAATCTAGAGCACACAGACCCTGTAACAATGAAGGAAAACCCCAAGGGAATCAATTATTCTAATCACTAAGTAGATTTATCCAGAGAGAAATCTCTGTATAAATGACCAATTCTACTTAAATGAGGAAGCCAAAGTAAGATTGTTTCAAGAGTTCTCAAAATATTCCTTATTAACTGAACCATACTAGTTGTTGCTACTTCTGATAGCACCAGCAAGATTCACAGAGGGGTGTTAACTGAACAAGAGCTCAAGATTATTCAGTATCTTCCCCCTAGTAAATCACAGTGAAGGCTCTCACAGACCTATGGGCCCAAAACTCTGCCCAGAATAACTGGAGCTGTAGTTCCTTTCCCATAATTCTTGCCCAAACCTTTTTGCAGAGGGATCAAACACATTTATGGGGGACAGAAGAATAGTCCACACATACACGGATCATAGGACACAAGACCATGTCCAATTGTGCCATATACTTTAACTCCACTCCTAAATCCTCAGTCAAAACATTGGGAAAGGGGTAAATACAACTCTGCAAAGGTATGACAACACAATTACTAATCTTCCAATTTATGAAAAATATATGCAATTACTGCTTGTCTTCAAGCATCCCCCACAAAGGGAAAAAAGAACTTGCAAAAATCATAGTGGTTCAGTAATCACTGCATAGTTACACATCCTGATGAATTCACTACCCAGGCCACTAAAAACTGCACGTTGCATCATCAGAAGGTGAAACCCTCTTTCTATCTACAGCACAATCAATATGATGTGAAGGGACAATAATGTATTAGACTCAGGTATGACAACTTTTGGTATTAGATAGAAAACAAGTGCCAGGAGATACACAAGCCTCTCAATCTGGACAACTGTCCACACATAGCATCTTTTATGAGGGCTGGCACATCTATTTCAACCAATACCTATCTGGCATTTGTAGGAGGGAGGACAGGTAGGAAAATGTGTTGCAGTTGACAGAAGGAACAGACAGCTTTTATGCTCTCAAATCTGGTTGAGAGAGCTTATCTACAAAACCAGTCATTTTTAAATGGCAGTCCCAATTGGTTCTGCAGTGTGTGAAGTCTATATAGCATCGCAGGCAAACTCACACTGGACCCATTTTGTCAGGGCTATCAGATACAAGTTTCTCAAGAGCAGGCAATCTCTTTTGCTATATTATTTCCCCCCCCCCCCCGGAACTATCCTCCTGGGCTCAACAAGGGTACCTCTAGACTAGGGGAAAAGGTGAATTTTGAAATAGTAAGCCAAGTAACTGATTTGAAAAATACACATTTTTCTCTCTAGTCTAGTTTTACCCTCTGATGTATGATTGAAACATGATCATGTATATCATTGATATTGCCACTGTTAGGCAATTGTAACAAATCTTGTACAAAGTATAACATGTAAGGTGCCAATGAAAAAGTTACAATTTGCTGAACAAGATTACCCTGTTTAAATCCATGTATCATTGCTGTATCTGAAGTTATGAATATTAGCTATATGTCTGTATCCCAAATGTGTCTGTTCCTGGGGTAACACCCACCAGGTAAAATCCACAATGAAGCCAGACAACTGTGTGTTTATGGCCCAAAGTGCCATAGAAGAAAACTCATCCCACTCATCCAGTAAGGGCTAGTCTACACAGGCAACGCTAAAACACTGCTGCAGCAGCGCTTTAACGTGCCTTGTATGGTCTTGGTGCAGCACTGGGAGAGAGCTCTGCCAGCACTCTAAAAAAATCCACCTCCACGAGGAGCGTAAGTCCCAGCACTGGGGCACTGTCTACACTGGTGCTTTACGGCATTGAAACTTGCTGCGCTCAAGGAGGTGTTTTTTCACATCCCTGAGCGAGAAATTTGCAGCGTTGTAAATTGAGAGTGTAGACAAGCCCGAAGTCTTCCTATGGACATCTTGGCATGGATATGGCCAATGGCTGCCTCGTGTGAGTCAGCAAGGACATGTGATACGCTCATGTGACTGGGGACTCCATCTTGTGCCAGTAACTTTCCACAAACTGAGGCTGTGGCTTTGTTTGAAACAGAAAAATTTCTAGGTGCATGGAAAAGGGATAAAAGACCCTGGAATGACACCATTTTGCCTCCTTCCTGCTCTGATTCCTTGGACTTACAACTAAAAGGAACATATTCAAACTATGCACTGAGGACCTTCCAATCTTTTGGAAGTTACCAAAGACTTAACAAGCCAGCAGCTTATTCCACTGCTGCTACAAACTTGATATAAGATTACTGCAATGATTGTATGTATATGATCTTAACCACTTTCACTCTCTTTTTCTTTTCTCTTAAAAATAAACCTTTATATTTTATTTAAAGGATTGGCAGCAGTGTGATTATGGGTAAAATCTGAGTTAAATACTGACCTGACTATGTGGCTGATCTCTTGAGATCAGAAGGACCCTTTGTTTGATGAAACTGGTTTTCAATAGGACTGTTGATTAATTGCAGTTAACTCACATGATTAACTCAAATAAATTAATTGTGATTAAAAAAATTAATCACAATTAATCACAGTTTTAACTGCACTGTTAAATAATAGAATTCCAATTTAAATGTATTAAAATATTTTTGATGTTTTTTCTTCATTTTCCTATATACTGTATTCTGTGTTGTAATTGAAATCAAAGTGTATATTATTTTTATTACTAATACTTGCACTGTAAAAATGATAAATAAAAGAAAGTATTTTTCAGTTCACTTCATACAAGGATTGTAGTGCAATCTCTTTGTCGTGAAAGTGCAATTTACAAATGTAGATTTTTTTTCTTACATAACTGCACTCAGAAACAAAACAATGTAAAACTTCAG
>NC_133769.1:79286170-79302933 GCF_003597395.2 Chelonoidis abingdonii | reverse complement strand
AGCCTACAAGTCTCAGCCTGACTTCTGTTCACCAATCACTAGACAAACAAGTTTTGTTCATTACAAAATAATCTGCCGGCAGATTATTTTGTAATGAACAAAACTTGTTTGTCTAGTGATTGGTGAACAGAAGTCAGGCTGAGACTTGTAGGCTTTTAAAAAGCCCTTTAAATCGATTTACAGGGCGGTGTAGTGTGGATGGGTGCAGCGTTAAATCAATTTAACGCTGTTTAAATCGATTTAACTGCGTAGTGTAGACGGGGCCTCTGAAACAGCTGCAGGTCCAGGGCTGGCAGGCTGTGGCCATGCCGCCTGGCCCAGCCCGCCGGAGCACGCTGTGGCCATGCCGCCTGGCCCAGCCCGTTGGAGCACGTTGTGGCTGCACTGCCTGGCCCGGCCCGGCCCGCTGGAGCACTCTGTGGCTGCACTGCCTGGCCTGGCCTGCTGTGGCCAGCTGCCCGGCCTGGCCCCCGGAGCACACTGTGGCCACGCCACCCAGCCCAGCCCACGGGAGCATGCTGCAGCCACACTGCCCAGCCTGGCCCGCTGATGCACTCTGCGGCCACGCTGCCTGGCCTGGCTCACCGGAGCAGGCTGCAGCTGTGCTGCCCAGCCTGACAGAGCAGCTCTGGCCAGGCCAGAGACATCCTTCCCTGGCCCACTCCAGCTAAGGTGGGAAGGGATGGGAGAGTGTGGGGGTCCTGGGCTAGGGGTGGGGGATGGTCACAGGGGTTACTCTCCTGACCCCCAGCTTCGCCCCCCCCAAAAAAATTTCCCCACCAGTTGCTGTCCTGGCCCATCAGGGTAAGCAGCTGGCAAGCCAGGACACTTTGTTTACTTAGGTTTACTTCCGTGCCTGCGGACGCTTGAGGTAAACAAACCATCTTGGCCCACCAGCGGCTTATCCTGATGGCCCAGGAGTCAAAGTTTGCTGACCCGTGAATTACAGAGTTGGCTTATGAATGAGTCATAAAAATTTGCTGTTTTTACTTATCCATCTTGAGGGTGTCGGCTTATAAACAAACTGGCTTATGATCAAGTATATACAGTACTATTTCTTTTGTATTTTACAGTGCAAATGCTTGTAATAAAAATAAATAAAGTGAGCACTGTATACTTTGTATTCTGTGTTGTAACTGAAATGATTATATCTGAAAATGTAGAAAACATCCAAAAATATTTAAATGGTATTTTATATGATTAATCGCGATTAATTTTTTTAATTGCTTGACAGTTCTAGTTTTCAATAACCACTCATAAAATCTAGTGTCTAGGTGGTGACATAAGGGTTGGAATACGTAAGGAGAGTGAATTTTTGACTTTTTAATCAATATGGTGAGACAAGTTTACTTTTGTTACTGGCTTGGTACATCTAGTGATACAATAACCACCAGTTTGTGGTGAGGCTGCCCTATTTCTAAGCCATTTGTCCGTAATCTGTATTCTCAGCTGTGACCCACTGAGGCAATGTGACATACTCTGGATTTAATTTTTCTTTTTTTTAGATCTTGTTAATGGACTGCCATTCCCCCTTAGAAAAAAGCTTTTGGACAAATTATTTAAATTACAATTTGGCCTGCTTGAGAGGCAGTGCCAAACTGCATTGGCCCAGGGAGGGCTGTGGCAGGGATTACACTTTAGCCCTGATGCAGAAGGGTAATGGCCTCTTGCAGGTATAGTCTACATCGCATTGGCACACCCAGCCAGTTCCAGAGGCCAGTCCAGAGGCCAGTCACAGGGGTAGGGAAGATCCATGATCCCATTTCCTCCACACTCCCTTTGAGACATTTTACTTTCCTGGGAGTGCACGAGCCTCCGGGGAGGCTCTGCATTCCCCAGAGAGCAAGGATTGCAACTGACCATAGCCCCTCCACTATGCAAGAGAAAGTAACAACCTTACTTTTTTGTGGAAACCACAGTTTTAGATGCTGTAATAAATATTTCTGCAGTAAAATTTTGAATTTGCTAATTTCCTGAGCATGCCTGGAACAGCTTCAGTGTGGTCTCCCAGGAAAAGAAAAATAGTGTTTTCCTTTTTCTTTTCATAAGGAGCTCTTCATTAGAGTAACTTACATCCTTCAAGTTGGAAGAAATAAAACTAGAAATTCTAATATACAATCTGGCTTCATTTCTACAACTAAAAAAGAAAAGCTGCAAAAGAGCAACCTCTCCTATCACTGTTCACCTGCATAACTTTATGTTTCAACTTACCATAAATATCACACTTGTTCTTTTGATAGCAGTGATGGCAGTGTAGTATTAGGCCTGGTCTACACTGGGGCAAGGGATCGATCTAAGTTACGCAACTTCAGCTACATGAATAACATGACTGAAGTTGATGTACTTAGATCTACTTACTGCGGTGTCTTCACTGTGGTAAGTCGACGGCTGACACTCTCCCGTCGACTCTGCCTGTGCCTCTCTCCGTGGTGGAGTATCGGAGTCGACAGGAGAGCACACGGTGGTCGATTTATCGCATCTAGACTAGACCGGATAAATTGACTCCCGCTGGATCAATCACTGCCCTTGTCGATCCAGTGGGTAATATAGACAAGCCCTTCGTTTCTTAAGGCTTTAAGGGTTGCTCTGGAAAAAGAAGTACGCCTACAGAAAGGTCAGGACGTTTTGCTCTCTTTGCAATAGGTAATTAATATTTGGGGAAGCAAAACTTGGTATCAAGGCTTGTAAAATTCACCTAATGCCTACTAGCCTGAGGGCCAAGCCTAATTACCAGAGTAAAAATTCCTGTGCATCCTTATTTCTATTTAGTATATATCTAAAAATATGGATAGATTTTGTAATATTTTCTTTCTCTTCCTGGCTTCACTTCCCTTTTTTGTTCTTTTATTTCCTGTAAGCAGGACCTCATGGAGAATAAGATTAGGAAGGAACTTACATTGATGCATCATAGATTCTTTTTAAATTGCTGCGTAATCACACTCAGGAATCTAAACTTTCATTACAAAAGTAATTCTAGCCCTTGTAGTTGTAAATGGAGGAACTGATGTATGCCTTAGGCCTTAGCTACACTGGCGCTTTACAGCGCTTCAACTTTCTCGCTCAGGGGTATGAAAAAAACAGCCCCCTGAGCACTGCAAGATACAGCGCTGTAAAGCGCCAGTGTAAACAGTGCAGCCGCGCTGGGAGCGCGGCTCCCAGCGCTGCAACCTAATCTCCATGAGGAGGTGGAGTACGTGCAGCGCTGGCGCTGTGACCACACTCACACTTCAAAGCGCTACCGCAGGAGCGCTCCCGTGGCAGCGCTTTGAAGTTTCGAGTGTAGCCAAGCCCTCAGTCTGCAGAGAACCTGCAACAATAGCTGAGAGAGATGTAAACTATTCCATTCATCTTATTTTAACATGGTGTTAACATTCAAGTTTGATGACAATTTAAGTGTTAGCATTAACTACTTAAATGCTAACTGGATCACCAGTGATCATTTTTAGATGTAGTAGGAAACTCTAGGGTGAAGTACAGCAGGGCAGCTACTGTAGTTCTTGTCACAGATTATTGGACTGGGAAAAGAGGAATTCATCTCTTTTCTCACTTTCACAGAAAGCATGTATGTTATATAACAAAGCTGCACTCCAAAGCTTTCCAGCTGCCTTATTTAAATGCAAAATCCAACAATTATTTGCTTACTGAGGCAAATACCCTTTTTTATTCATCAAAAAATTCGCACATACACTAATCTAACGCTTTGGCTAAATTGTTATCAATATCAGTTTTAGAGGCCTACACATTTATTTGTTAATATTATCCAGCACCATGTTATTTGCTGTGCATTGTTGAATTTTTAAATTCACTTCAGTTTGTAATTGACTGTTGTATGTTTGACAGTAACAATGATTATACCACTACAAGAGTTGAATGGCAGACATTAAAAATAACCAGATTTTTTTGTAATAACAGTCCATCAGTTTCATGTACTACAGTATACACTGATAAAACTTGTGCAATTACAATCCTCAGCTTTCACTTCTTTGAAGGCTATACTTTACAACTAAAGATATCAACCTTTTCCCAGGAATGAAAAAAACTAATGCTTGAAGGAAAGCTTTTAATTTGGTGTGAAGACATCTTCAGACAACTTTCAGCTTTGTACTCCAGGAAAATCTGTTATACATGTACTGCTTTACAAACTATCCTGGCAATTGCCCACAGTGCTACACTCTGATGGGCACTTTTTAAAGTGATTACTTAAACTCTGAGGGCCAAATTCTACTCTTAGTTATGCATGCACAACGAAAAGTAAATGGAAGTTGTGTGTGCACACAGCCCAAGGCAAAATCTGGCACAAAATATTTTTAAAGGATAAAAACATATTAACCAAAAGAATCCACATTTTATGAGTGAAGTAATGGAATAAAAACAGCTGTATTTTTAACCACATAAAAACCTTCTGCATTAATGTGCCTAATTTCAGGAAGAATATTGGAAATGCTGGCATAACGGGAAAGCTACAAGGCATACAGGAGTGAATGTCTCACAGAATGTAATTAAAAACAGTTCTAAATAAACCACTGAAAAAGAATAGACATAAGCTGTTGTGCATTAGGGTGGTACGGTCCAGTATGCTGTACCAGTAAAATATTTATAGTCGGTACAGTGTACTGGAAAGACATAGGAGGAGCAGAACATGGGACCTACCACCACCAGCTCTTCCAGGCAGCTGCGTGCCTGCATCTCCTGTCCAGGGTCTGTACAGCAACCCTGCCGGAGGATAGGGCTGGGGGTGGGGTTGGGGCAATACAGCCTCTCTGGAGGAGCTGCCAGCGTGGAGCCGTCCCGTGGTCCCACGTTCTGCTTCTTTTGCCACTGCAGTTCCCAGGACAGCCCTGAACCACAGTGGTGAAAGGAGCAGAACCCCATGCCGGAAGCTCCTCTGGCACGGCTGTACCGCCCCAGGGCCCAGCCTCACCCTCTCCCCCAGCCCTGTCCTCTGGTGGGGTTGCTGTACTGACCCTGGACAGGACTCAGGAGATGTAGCTGCATGGAAGGGCTGGGGGCGAAGTTGGGAGCTCCTGGAATGGGGCTCAGTTGCCAGCATGTCTGGAAAAAAATATTCTCTGCTGTTAGAGGGAGCTGGTTTGAAACTCTTCTGCAGGCAATTCCCAAAGCAGGTGTGATTGTTAATTGGCTATTGTTCCAGAAGCAAGCCTTCCTCTTCTCTTAGCAGCCCACACAGCAGCTGTGCTGTGTTCACCCACTGAGAGCGCTCCCCTCCCAGGTAACGTGGGATGGATCATGGAGAAGAGAGAGGGAGAGTGTGGGGCCCCAGGCTGGGTCACATGAGAGGTCCCGTGCCCTCCCCCCACCCCTTGAGCTAGTGCAACGTACCGGTAAGAAATTAATTCTACTTGCACCACTGGACACAAGGTAGCTATTAGCTAAAAGGTAATTATATTCTCATCTTGCAGACTGGCAACCTGAGTTCAGCAGAATTCCTGTACCTTTTTGGTTTTCAAACTCTTCTGTCAACAGATGGTAGCAGCAGCCCACACTGCAAACTGCCTTGATTTCAGGCTTAGCAGTAAAGATTCGCAGTGTATTCGGAGCAAGATCCCCACATGTATGTAGTCCCACCATTATACAGTCCTAAAAATAAACAGCAACAAACACATTTCTTTTCAATTAAAGAAAAGACAAGAATAGTAAAAACAGACAAGCTATAAATAGTTAATTTGCTGTGAGATTTAAATATACAAGCTCATGGAGACTCCCAGTGTCCTGTTCTGGAAATTTACTGAAGAACACCACAAGCCTTTCAGTGTTAACAAAGTGTGAGAACCTTTCCTATAAACAAATGCAAGGGGGTGGAAGTGTTCTCTGTATCTTTGTTGGAACTGGGAGGATACTCTAATTTTTCCTTATTATCCATTCCTTTCCTTGGCAGGGAGAAAGCAGAAGCCCAGGACCATTAACTGAACATGAGCCACTTGCGTGGCAGTGCAGAGACCTACCACCAAATGACTAGCCATTCTCTTTTGACCTTTTCTTCTTTTTTTTTTTTTACTTCAAAATTTTCTACCTTAACTTCCATGACCGAATGTACCCACAACACTTCTGCTACTTCTCAATATTTCAACAGACATTGACAGTAGTTTCCACCTGTGACTGAAAATAAATGCTGCTTGCGACTCCTGTTTCTGCATCTGTTTTGTTTGCTCTGTCTCTACAGTATCTCTCCCTTCTAAAGAGCCCAAGCCAGAGTCCCTGAAGTCAACAGGAGTTTTGTCGATGACTTCAATGGAAGCATGATCAGAGCCTTAGTTATGGACAGTATACTCTTCCTGTCTCTCTCCATTTCCTGTATTCATTTTCTTCACTCTTTCTCCTTTTGTTCCTTTCTTTTATTTCTCCATCCCAGTTATCCTTTGTCTCACTTCTCACCATACTTCTCTCCTTCCTTTATCCAGTATTCTGTCCATCATCCCTTTTCTCCTCTCTTTCACCCTCACTTCTCTCCTGGCTATCCTTCTGTTCCATTACAATTCTCTCTGGAATTTTCAGCCTTGTAAGAATTAAGTGCCATCTGTACAATCCTCTTCTCTTAGCTGACCCTATAGTGAGGTCAGCACTCTGCAGTACTTCCTCCCTTAACAGTAATGTGAAAGAACCTTAGAAGGGCTATGGGGCCTAGTAAGGGACAGAAATCCATGCCCCAGCAAGAACAGCACTAAACCTGCTGGCTGGAAAAGTTAAATAAATTCTTCCAAAAGAAAGGTGGTGGAAGATGGACACCAGATGTAAGAGACCTAAAAACCAAATTAAATATGAAGATTCTGTTAAAACAGTCCAAAAGCCAAATTTTGTTCTGAGCTATACTGTTGTGATCTACCTACTTCAATTCCACTTTTGTAAACCCCATTATTGGTGTAACTGAAAGCAGATTGCAATCCCTTGACTTATACAGTGGATCTATCCAACAGAATTCATTAATTCAGCATTAACTCTGGGCTACACACAAATATACATTCAAACCCTGATACTGTTTCAGCGATTCAATTTAATTTTAAATCAATCAACACTGCAGTTTTTCTCCAAATATTCTCAGTGTTTAGGAATATAGGTACTCTTCTCACTTATGACACAACTGGTTCCTGAAAATTGTGTCTTAAGTCGAAAATGTTGTAACTTGAATTTCCCATAGGAACAATGTCGGCTCAAGCATTGTAAAGTTGAAACTGATGTCGTATAGTCGAAACACGATGACAAGTTATAAACATTGTAAGTGCCATTTGTCATAACTCAAACATCATAAAGTCGAAGACTGCCTGTACTGCAAAATCAGTTGATTGTTTTAAAACAAATGTGTTAACCATTTGTAATGAAGTTTTAAAAAGTTTTTAATGGTACAATTTACCACATATTCTGCCAGGCAGTACTGTTTACTATTTGTAGCAACCATAATATGACTTTGCTTCTAAAAACAGAAGTAGGGGCCTCATCTCTGTTCACCTCCAGCTTTTGTATTCATTTACATAAATGCAAAGAGAGCATCTAGTGGAAGTAAAACACAATCATTCTTACTTGGTAGCATTTTCTTTGTGCTCACTTTGTACCAGTGTAAATGATTTCATAAGGTACAGGGAAACTGAGATCAGGTCTCAGTTGTTTAGTCGATTATTAAACTGTCATTAAGTCCAAAAATTCAAATTGTAAAAAATGATGCTTATAAATAAAATTATTTGGCAATTCCTTAAGAGGGGTTATTGTGGTGTACCATATAAAGTATTTCATATCTAAAGTTCAATTTCAGGTTAGGTAAATTTTAATTACTAAATAACAATTTCACAAAAGTTGTTTTTAATGCAAAATATATTCTTCTGAATAACTTGTATATATAAACACTCTCCTTGTAATTAAATGTGTTATATCTAACTAGAATAGTTAAGTTACAGGACAGTTGATGAATATCACTGCACAGTCACTGTTGACTTTGTTTTAAGTTGTAATTTCAGCCACTTCATAAGCTCTAAGAAGTGCTTAATTCACCTAGCCAAAAGTAGTCCAACACATCTTCTAAAATAGGAAAAGATATGCATGATTAAGAAACGGTTGTGCAAAGTGGGTGTGAAGTGTTACTGAGTCAGAATTCTCCAGTCACACTACTGGCAGCATTCTACACCCACTTTGCAATCACTTTGCACAGGTGAAAATGTGTACACAAGGTGTAAAAGCAATGGAGAATCAGACACTGGTATTTCAAAAATAACAATGCTAATGAAATAACCTCCAGATCTGTAATGATATCACGGAGTTCTGTTTCTGCAGTGATGTATGAGGTCAATGGCAAATAAATGTTTGAGTCGTTTGACTTGCTTGCTTTGGCCTTGATGGAAGCCATTTTTCTTTGCTCTTTTTCCTCTTCACAGAGCTCCATGTTATATTTAGATGAAGAAACAGCTTCTACAGCATCAGCAGGTAGAAAGTTTAGAAGAGAAAAAGCATTTTCAGAAAGTTTGTTCCCATCAGACTGTGTCTGAGCCACCAAATGAGTTTCAGTTTGTTTGCTGGTTTTCAACACAGCAGAGTCTGTGAAAGCACCAGTAATTTCCAAAGGAATTGAATCTGAGCTAGCCATCTGGTCCTGACTTAAAAGACTGTTGTTAGTACTTAAAAGCTTTTCATTGATATTTGCTCTACATTTCATTTCATCTTGCACTGCCCTATCCTTTGGCTCTTCCAACACTTGGCCTCTGACATTTGCTCTGGGCCGACTTTGATAAGCTCTCCAATATTTCTTCAATTTCCTGTTCCTTTCATTAGCTCCATAAGTGTTGGTGTTTGAGGAATCAATTCCATAAACCTTTAGATTATATTGCATGGATAAAAAGGAGCTTAGGTAGCCTTTTCCAGAGCCTAGGTCAATCACCTAGAGTAAAGATAACAGAATGAATTAAAAATAGCATGTACCATATTAATGAACAACAAATAAAACATGTTTCAAACACATGCTAATAATAAACATTTCCCTAAGAAAAGAAGTACAGGGTCCATAATTTACTTAACTCTTATTCTGTTCAGCTTCTGGTTCTAAAACACAAATATGTTAAAACTGGTTTAGTTCTACCACAGAAACACAGTCAGTGAAATAATCATGAATTTCAGCCTCTTGACTTTTCTAAGTCTTTTAATGTACTTTTGTGCATAATTTCATTTTGTTTTAAAAAAAAGTAAAATAAAAAATTAATGGGCCATATTCTCAAGCGTAGCCACTTTGAGTCACTGCTGGCAGACGTGGGAAGCCAAATCTGTGTAACCAACCCAAGGAAGATCACTCCAAGGTAAGGGTGATCTTGCATTGACAGATTCCAGATGTCTTAGATAAGAGCTCACATGCCATACACCTTTCCTGATATCTGTTGATGAAAAGAGAGTGCATAGTTGCAACACCTAGGTTTTCAGCTTCTTGTGACTGTAAGATAGTTCCAACCCACGGGTGAGCTCACATAATGCAGGGAAGCAGTACATATAATAGCAGCAGGAACAGGACAGAAAGTAAGAACTTTATACCAACTTTGCACAATTCCATATCTTGCACTATGTGAATTTTGATTGCACATGAGGACCCAGCCCAATGCTTGGTAAGATTTCAGAGTAGGTAACAGAGAGCCACTTCTCAACAGAATGGAGACTGTCACAAAAATTTCCTCTGATCCAGTATCTGCTAAGAATTATATGGACAAAACTTTTGTGTGTTAGGTATATGGTTCCTGAATAGCTTAATCTAAGGATTTTTGGACTCTAACATGTCTCATTTGAACATCTGCTCTGATTTTATGCCAAACCATGTGAATAGGCATAAAAGGTTTGACCCAGGCTTGAGATGAACTGCACATTCTTAGTTACCAGGCAGTACCTTTGAATTCAGCAAGGCTGGAATGAAAAGGAGAGTTTTATTTTTCTGAAGTCCTGAGGATGCTATAAATTTTATTCAAGCCAAGAAATCTGACAGAGAATTAGTAACCAAGGTATTTTTGGATAAATGTCAAGAAAGGGCCTACACAGAGCACAGAGTATTTACGATTGGGGTAAAAACTAATTATGGACTGAATTTATGACTCAGAGATATTATGCAAGGATTATGTATGTTTTTTTCCCTCCTGTTGCTTTCTTTCTGTCAGGTTTTTTTTGTTTTGTTTTGTTTTCCAACTAAGGGCTTGGCTACACTCCAAACTCCAAAGTCCTGCCGCGGGAGTGCTCCCGCGGCAGTGCTTTGAAGTGCGAGTGTGGTTGCTGCGCCAGCGCTGGGAGAGAGCTCTCCCAGTGCTGCAGGTACTCCACCTTCCCGTGGAGATTAGCTTATAGCGCTGGGAGCTGTGCTCCCAGCACTGAGGTACTGTTTACACTGGCGCTTTACAGCGCTGTAACTTGCTGCACTCAGGGGGGTGTTTTTTCACATTCCTGAGTGAGAAAGTTGCAGCACTGTAAAGCGCCAGTGTAGCCAAGGCCTTAATTCTTACATTCTCTGGGTGACATCTGTATACACACACTTTTGGTGGAAGAGGGATGAGACAGACTTTGGCTGTAACTTTTGTAAAAACAGTTTACTTGCCAACCTCTCCACCATCACACCCGATGCCTCCCCCACAAAGATTTAAAAGAAAGACAAGAAAGGAACATGTGGAATGTTTTTGCCAGTTAGTTAAGAAATAGTGACAGGATGGGAATTCGAAGATAGAAAGATAATATTGTAATGTCGAATGTGTCATGATTCTATCCACACCCCAACCTTCACATAGCATTTGGATTACTATTCCTATGAAAGGAACTAAGTGGACATACATTCAGATTGTGAATTGTTCAGAAACCTATTATAATGACCTCTAGTGGCTGTTAAGATGTACAACTGTTTTGGCAAGATATTTTCATTTATTATCTAGTGAAAAAAACATACAGATAAACACCATGCATTTAACATTTGTGGTCTTTGTAAAGTGAAAAGAAAATATAGGTTTAAAAATAGGCAGTGATTATATGCTGAAACAAACATACTGGACTAAATTAATCCCTGCTATAATTCCATATAAGGAAAGATACTCAACATACTATGATATACATGCCAAGCATGAACTTTTATAATGAAATTTCTGTGACATAATAAACTACAAAAGCTCTGTCCATATTGGGCTGGGTACTATGTTTAAATATAGATCCTGGCCCAATACAGGCGTGGACATCATTTTCCAGAAGACTGTGAGCATTTCCCAGCAACAAGCCATGAATTAAATACATAATGAATGCAGAATTAAATCTTATTTGTTTCATACACTGAATTAATTTGTTGTGCATAATGCACCTTCCAAAGAAAATTTAACAAATATGTGTAAAAGAAAACAAGAATTACACTAGTTTATTTTCAGAATGAAACACAGACCTTTTATATAAAGTTCCATTTGTATGACGATTCGCTAACAGTGCATATTAGGAACAATACTAAAATGGGGTAGAAAACATTTTTTTAAAGTAACAGAACTTTAAAGTTTTTTTTAATGTTTTAACTCAAACAGTTAACTTGAAAGTGATTACAATAAGCATCACATTTCTGCCTTCATATCCATTTTACTATTCGTTAATTATACATAATAAAGCACCACAAGAGAACAATCTCCTCTACCACCCATCATACACCATAGGTACAGGAGGTGAAGCGAAGGGCACTTTTCAATCCTTCAGTGATCTGTAATTTCTGAAAGAAACACCCCGAGGACAGCTGTGCTGTTGTAAAACATGTGTTGTGTTTTCATTGCTATATATTTTTAAATTAAATGTTATATATATTTTGTTCTGTCAGCAGGATTGAAAGAAATCAATAAGGAAAAAACTCTCCTAAAACTTTACAAGTTTAAAGGTAACTAAAACAAAAGAGGTTGCTTTTTAATAACTAAAAAGGAGAATTTTTTTTAAAAATGTAACTGGAAAGCTCTTTTCATATATTAGGGATTTGTAACTGAACAAATAAATTCTGTTACAGTATATGACTGAATGATGAAGTAAAGTTAACATAAAGCCATCTGCATTTCATATTTAGTGACATACTGTATAGCAGTGTTTTTCATTAAAATAAATGGCCATAAGTTATTTTTTTCAAAACCACCACCAAAAGAATCAATTATTTGGCCAAAGATGCTTGATACCAACAAATGTAAATACTCTCTGGTTAAAAATATGCATCTTTTATTGTCAGTTGTCAATCAGATAAAGACAGAGAGCTGGCTGATTGCACCAATTGCACCAGGAATCAGAGTTAGCACATTGAGGTGGTTCCAATCTTTTCTCTCAGGGTATGTCTACATTTCAAGCTGGACAAGACATACCCATGCTAGTACTGGTTGGGACAGCACACTAAAAACTGAATGTAGTAAAGGGGTAATGCAAGCAATGGGAAGGTTTAGCTGCCCAAGTACGTTCCTAGCGTCTCACATGGCTATTACTTGGGGCGGCTAGCCTTCCCACCACAGCTTTATTTTTAACATGTTAGGTCTCATCAAGGTAGCATTGGTATGTATCTTCAAGCTGGAATTTATACCTCCAGCTCAAAGTGTAGACATACCCACAGAATGTGTCCAGAAAGCTGTGGTGGGCAACTTCTCCTTTGCCTCACCTATTGAGTTCCACAAGCACATATGCACCAAACTATTTAACATCTATATGAAATTGCTGAGTGTCCATTTGTACCCATGACCAGACTGATACCAGGGAGTAGGGGAGTGACTGAAGTCACTTTGACCTGCTACTTATGAGTCTGGAGCCAGGAACAACTGGACCAACACGGCTCATTCACCAGATAAGTGTTTTGTAACATGGTGGATGGCACTAAAGAGGAGAAAAATTCCAATTCTTTAGTGCAAAAATAGAAATATTTACATTTAAAACTTGTCAGATACTGTATTCTGTTTTACTTGCTATTTTTAGGAGCCTAACGGAATACAGAGAATGAATTTCTGCTTCCCTATTAGTTACTGTTCTAGTCTTATCACTATTGTACAAGGAACACTAAATGCCTGGCAACATGCAGTGCAGCTTTTAACTGCTTAGCATATAAAATCATGACTATTTTTCATGATTCACAATTGTAATAATGACTGGAGAGGTTATTTACCTGAAGCTAACAATGGTGTGGGTAAAGAGCCCCTCATCTTTGCTCTAAGGTTTCCCCTTCAGTCACTACTACAAAAATGAAAAATAAAATCTGCATTAAGGATATATCAAAATCTAGGCTTTGAACAAGATAGAAAAGACAAGGCAAGTATTTGTAAATTATATGGTAATACACATTGAAATAAGTTCATTCTTACCTGCTTTATCCCGCAAAAATTTGCAATGCTATCTATCAATTTTGACATCATCTCCACTTCATGAGATTTCTTATCATTCATAAACTTCTCTGTTTTGATTTCTGAGAGATTAGAAAAACAGAAATATTAATACAATTCAGACTGGCCCTCATAGTCCTCAAATGAAATCAACATCTATCCATATCCATATATATATATATGGATTTACTTCTGAATATAGCAGTGGTTTGGACTGCTGCAGTTTTGTTTTCACTAAGAAGTTGTAAGAATGCTCTTATGATTATATTACTGAATCAAAGATGAATTAGTGAAACTGAACAACATAACAGCAATACCAGTAATATTATAAGTAATTCTAGTATGACAAAAAAATGCTACTATGAAATATGATCTCTTATTCCTTCTTCCCCACAGGAATTTATTTTAGCTCTTTTTCATGTACTTTACTACAACTACATTTACCTATACTCAAGAGGACACATAAAGGCAGTGTTGGGAAACATTCTCACAGCACAGTTTGCTGATTCTGGCACTTTAAAATGATGATCACTCTATTAATTCTGCATGGTTGCTGATCATTTCACAATAGACACACTTCAAGCCATCATTAATTATACTGAGGAAATGGGAGGCTAGAGAAGCACATTTCATAGAACCATAGAATATCAGGGTTGGAAGGCACCTCAAGAGGTCATCTAGTCCACCCCCCTGCTCAAAGCAGAACCAATCCCCAACTAAGTCATCTGGCAAGGGCTTTGTCTAGCCTGACCTTAAAAATCTCTAAGGAAGGATATTTCACCACCGCCCTCGGTAACCCATTCCAGGGCTTCATCGCCCTCCTATTTTTCCTAATATCCAACCTAAACCTCCCACACTGCAATTTGAGACCATTGCTCCTTGTTCTGTTATCTGGTACCACTGAGAACAGTCTAGATCCACCTTCTTTGGAACCCCCTTTCAGGTAGTTGAAAGAAGCTATCAAATCCCCTCATTCTTCTCTTCTGCAGACTAAACAATCCCAGTTCCCTCAGCCCACCCTCATAAGTCATGTGCTCCAGCCCCCTAATCATTTTTGTTGCCTTCTGCTGGCCTCTTTCCAATTTTTCCACATCCTCCTTGTAGTGTGAGGCCCAAAACTGGACACAGTACTCCAGATGAGGCCTCACCAGTGCCGAATAGAGGAGAATGATCACGTCCCTCGATCTGCTGGCAATGCTCCTACTTATACAGCCCAAAATGCCGTTAGCCTTCTTGGCAACAATAGGGCACACTGTTGACTTTTCATTATTCAGTTTCTCATCCACTGTAACACCCCCTAGGTCCTTTCTGGCAGAAACTTGCTTGCCTAGCCCTTGGTTCCCTTTATAGTCTGCAGCAGTGTAACATGGTTTTCCATCCTAAGTTGCACGATTTCTGCATTGATTTCAATTTCTTTTGGCCCAATACCTTTTTTGTCTAGGTCCCTCTGTATTCCTATCCCTACCTTCCAGCTGTATCTACCACTTCCTCCAGTTTTAGGTTTGTCATCTGCAAACTTTGCTGAGAGTGCGCCAGTCCCTGTTGTAGCAGGGTGAACTTTTTGCTCCGGGAGAGAAGGGGTTAAAATAGCCCTGGCAAGGGGCCCTAGCTGGAGCCAGAAGCCTGGACTGATGGCAGGAGTGGCTGCAGCTGGGGGCCACGCCCCAAACTGAGCCACAAGGCTGTATAAGAAGGCCAGGGGAGCTAGAAGCAGAAAGAGGCTCTCTCTGACTGGAGAAAAAGACAGGCCTGGCTGCTTGGGAATGCATCCAGGGGACCTAGAGGAAGGCAGGGCTGGGGAAAAGCCTTAGAAGCTGAGAAGCCCTAGGCCAGCAACTCCTCAGGCTGTAGGGCCTAATTCTAGGCCTGCAAGGTATTGGGCTTGCAGAGGGGCAGCCGGAGGGTGGGTAAAGGCAGCCAGGCCAAAACCCCTTTGCCTATGATGAGTGGCTGATACTGCAGTCTACCCCAGGGCGTGGGGGCTAGACAATGACTGGGCAGTAGCCAATACTGAGGCAAAGTGGGGATAATGGGGTGGGGTTCCCCTTGGAGGGGGGGAGATCCAGGTAAAGGGGCACTGAGGTCCAGGGAGGGGTCCGGGGCCGGCAGAGGGCGCTCCGTAGCTGGAATCGAGCTAATTCCCTGAAGTAACCAGCAGGAAGCGCCGCAGGGGTGAGTCCACACGTTGACACCATGCCATATTCCAGATCATTAATGAAGATATTGAACAAAATCAGACACAGGACTGACCCTTGAGGCTTGCTGCTTGATACCAGTTGCCAACTAGACATAGATTCATTGACCACTATCTGCTGAGCCTGATAATCTAGCCAGCTTTCTATCCACCTTATAGTCCATTCATCCAGCCCATACTACTTTAACTTGCTGGCAAGAATACTGTGGGAGAACGTATCAAAAGCTTTGCTAAAGTCAAGGAATAACCACTGCTTTCCCCTCATCCACAGAGCCAGTTATCTCATCATAGAAGGCAATTAGGTTTCCTTCATGAATCCATGCTAACTGTTCCTGATCACTTTCCTCTCCTCTAAGTGCTTCAAAATTGATTCCTTGAGGACCTGCTTCATGATTTTTCCAGGGACTAAGGTGAGACTGACTGGCTTGTAGTTTCCCAAATCCTCCTTCTTCTCTTTTTTAAAGATGGGCACTACATTAGCCTTTTTTTCCAGTCATCCGGGACCTCCCCCGATTGCCTTGAAAATGGCCAATGGCTCTGCAATCACATCCGCCAACTCCTTTAGCATTCTCAGATGCAGCGCATCTGGCCCCATGGAGCTGTGCTCATCCAGCTTTTCTGAATAGTCCTGAACCACTTCTTTCTCCACAGAAGGCTGATCACCTCCTCCCCATACTGTGCTGTCCAGAGCAGCAGTCTGGGAGCTGACCTTGTTTGTGAAGGCAGATGCAAAAAAAAAAAAGCATTGAGTACATTAGCTTTTTCCACATCCTCTGTCACTAGTTTGCCTCCCCCATTCAGTAAGGGGCCAACACTTTCCCTGATCTTTTTCTTCTTGCTAACATACCTGTAGAAACCCTTCTTCTTACTCTTAACATCCCTTGCTAACTGCAACTCCAAGTGTGATTTGGCCTTCCTGATTTCACTCCTTTTTTACCTGCTCCCCATTTCACTCCAATTCTTTACCTGCTCCCCATTTATGGCAAGGGGTAGTAATCCACTACTGATCCTTACCAACAGAGTACTACCCTCACACTGGCTCAGCTGACATGAGTGGATGGAGTCAAGACCCAATCCCTGACTATTTGCTTGGAGGATAGGATAAATAGCAGGCACACAGCACCTGCCTATCCCCGCTTGCCCAGACCCAAGGACTAAGACTCTGCAGGAGATAGTTGTGTGTATAGAGGGGAAGAAATGATACTTGCAGTCCCACCACTGGGGAGCGGGGGGGGGGGGGGGGAACA
>NC_133769.1:79276532-79284331 GCF_003597395.2 Chelonoidis abingdonii | reverse complement strand
GCAAAGGGGCAACTACCCAGGGCCTGGGGCTGCAAGCACTAGGTGCTGGGACCACTGGGCCGCGGGCCGCGTGATAATCGCTGGAAGTGATAATTGTCAATTCCGCTGGGCCCCTACGGGATGCACTTTTTTAACATCTGGTTCTGTAGCAAAGGGGCAACTACCCAGGGCCTGGGGCTGCAAGCACTAGGTGCTGGGACCACTGGGCCGCGGGCCGCGTGATAATCGCTGGAAGTGATAATTGTCAATTCCGCTGGGCCCCTACGGGATGCACTTTTTTAACATCTGGTTCTGTAGGGGAAGCAAAGGGGGCAACTACCCAGGGACCTGGGGGGGCTGCAAGACACCTAGGTGCATGGGACCACTTTGGGCCCCGCGGGCCAGCGTGGATAATCCTGGAAGTGATGAATTTGTCAATTCCGCCCTGGGCCTCCTACGGATGCACTTTTTAAACATCTGGTTCTGTATAACAAACTATTATGACAATACTTTGAATCTAATACAGAATCTATGAACAAACAAAAGAAAATCATAAACTTTAAAATTAACAAACAAAAGCATATGGGAGAAAACAATGTTTATCATTTCATTTTTGCTGTTTTATTGAGGACTTCTGAAGATTCTTATTAAATGTAAAAATACTTGTTAAGGCCCAGATTCTCCTAAAAAACTAAAATTGTAACCATTCCAATTGAGTTGTTTAGTGTTCTTCTCTCCCACGAGGATGGTGGGGATGCAATCTTATGCTGAGAGATGAGATCTTGCAGCTCTTCTGTATCTTCAGACAGGTTAGGATTAGAGAGGCAAGGGGGGGGGTAGGGGGATGGGCACAGAGGTCCACAGATACCAAAGTATTAGGGTCTTCATTTCTGTGATTTTTACAACTTTTTCCCATTTCAAAGATAACTTTCCCAAAACAATATATATTCTATTTCCCTGTTCAGATAAAACCCTTTGACAAAAATGTAAGTTTTGCCCAAATAAGGGAAATACTGGGCAAATCTTGGTCCAAAACCAGCAATATTGTTATGCAATATACACCTTATACTATTGAATGCACTTCAGCATGAATGTCAAAGCCCAGATGGGGGCATTTAAAATATTAATTGAGCAAAGTCTTAGACCCCAATGCTTAAACTGAATAGAAGCACTTTTGAAAGCAGAGACAAATTCTGCATGTATGCTGATTTACACCAGCTGAGGTTCTGACTCAAAATTAGTGTCTCTTTCTACCTACACATTTACCTGCATATAAAAAGTGCTTATCATAGTTACTAATGGTCCATAAATGTCTTTATGTTCATTCTTCCCACTTTTTCCAGTCTGGCCACTGTGCTTACTCATCAGCATATGACCAGAACAGGGGGAAAAAGAGAAAAAATGTAAAATTATTAGTTTAAATATTATTGGGTTTTTGTAAGGATTTTTAGTGACTGAAGGACTTTTCCACTTTTCAAACATGCTGTGATAATAACGGATATACTTCAGTCTAATGAAAAAGCTTACAGCTAGAGCCAGTGGAATACTATAGGGGAAAACTGCAAAGTTTGAGGAAATCTGCAGGGAATTTTCCAGTTTAAAAAATTAAAATGTTTAAAACACTTTTTTGCAATGTTTTGAACTGTGCTGTTCCCTCAAGATCTTGCTCATAATTACTCACCTAATCTAAGTTGCTATGCTTTTAGTCTCTCTTTAAAACGTGAATAATAGCTGACTCAAGCAAAAATTAGTAATTTTAGAAATAAAGAATCCCCTTCCTGAAAAAAGCTAAGACTTATTTATTCTCTGAAAAATTCTTCCTATAACAGGCTAAGTGTGATTTCTCTTATTTTGTACTCTGGGCTTTGACATTTATGCCTCTAGACCAGAGGCAAGCAAACTTTTTGGCCTGAGGGCTGCATTGGGTTTTATAAATTGTATGGAGGGCCCGTTTAGGGGACGAGGTCATAGCTCGGCTCCCACCTCTTATCTGCCCCCCTGCCCCTCCTAGGACTCCTGCTCCGTCCAATGCCCCTGTACCCTGATGGCCCCTCTGGGATCCCTGCCCCATCCACACACCCCCACTCCCTGTCCCCTGACCACCCCTGTACCCACACCACCCCATCCAACCCCTCCTCTCATTCCTGACCAGCCCCCCTGGGATTCCTGCCCCATCCAACCATCCCTTCTCCCTGTCCCCTAGATTTTCAAAAGCACTTTAATGACCTGATGTGCTCCTTTTCAAACAACCCACCCTAAACGTTGTTACTATTATGTGCATCCATATATATATATTTTTGCCCTTTATAAAATTTATTGATCTCCTATTCAGGGGCAGGGCGGGGAGAAGAGGAGTGTTTCACAGGATAAAGTCTTTTAAGAAACTGGAGAGACAAAAACTAAAGCATTTGTTGCCTGGTGGGGTATGGCTAAAGGGTGTCATAGTCAAATTCACAAACCGAGTTACAGAAGTTTACAAGCTTGAGGGGGAAAAAACCCGAACACACAACTTACTATAAGTTAAAAAAGACCTTGCATTTGCGACCCGCACAACTTTCCCCTCTCTTCTTGCCCCCACCCCCCTCTCATGACTTCACAGGTTAGAGAACTCTGGAGGTGTTTGTGTCTCTCAAACATCTTTTTCTTATGACAAGGAACATTACAAAAGACATTGGAACAATAAATGGAATTATGCTAAAGAATAATTTTGCATGATATAATTGACATTTTCCTTTGTATGTAAAGCCCTCTTTAAAGATTCCAATTTGTTCCTGAACATTTCACATAGGATAGCAAATGTGCATCTTTCCTGAAATACAGGAATGAGTCCAGGAAAGTCTAAAAGAATATTAAAGATCCCAGTTTTCACACGAAAAGTCCCATATTACAAATCTGAAGCTTGGTACTTTGCCTCATCCAGATGACTGCCAGGCAATTCATTTAGATTAAGGAGTTTTCATTGACTTGTTGGCAACTCTATACAAAAGACTCAAATTATAGTAAAATAAAATACATGAAATATTTTTAATATTTCCTATATTGCAACAAAGCACAGGACTACAATTACAACATTACACAGAGCTCATTTACAGTGTATAGAAAACAATTATTTGGTCTCTATCCTTTAATAATTATGAGGGAGGAATAGCTCAGTGGTTTGAGCATTGGCCTGCTAAACCCAGGGTTGTGAGATCAAACCTTGAGGGGGCCACTTAAGAATCTGGGGCAAAAATCAGTACTTGGTCCGGCTAGTGAAGGCAGGGGGCTGGACTCAATGACCTTTCAAGGTCCCTTCCAGTTTTAGGAGATAGGTATATCTCCAATTTTTTTTTTTTTTCCTGTACAGACATAAGGAAGAAAGACACCTGATATATGGGGGGAGGGGAACTGATCCAAATGCTGGGGACAGCAGCAAAAAAAGGGTACAAAGTCAAGAGTGGGAGAAGCAGGGATAAAAAACATTAATTAGAGAGAATTAAGCATAGTACAGGGCCTGAGAGAGCATGGAAAAGGAAAAAAGAGCCAAGATGCAAGCAAAATAAGAGGTGTACATATACAACCAGAAAGACAAAAGGGCCTCAGTTGGATGCAAGAAGGAAGAGAAGCCAGTGAAGGTACTCAGGGAGGGGAATAACATGTTCATAGTACCAGAAGAGGAAGATGATTTTAGCTGTAACGTTTTGGAGATGAAAGTCTGGGGAGATGAAGGCCAGGGAAGTCGGACAGAAGAGATCACAGCAGTAAATGGAATAAATGGCCAACCCCCATTATTAAGATGGTGAAGAAGACGGGACTTCAGAGTTTAAATACAATGTATAGAGTGACGCAGATTATAAAACAAAGACAGGAGAGCACTGAGAGCCGGGATGTGAGCAGTTAATGAGAAGTGTCAAAGACATACGTCTGACGAAGTGGGTATTCACCCATGAAAGCTTATGTGCCAACATGTCTATTAGTCTATAAGGTGCCACAAGACTCTTTGTTGCTAATGCTAAAATTGTGAGCCTTAGGGAAGGAATGGATAGTGCACCTGAAAATGATTGCAGTGAAAGGCAAGTAAAGAAGAAAGGACAATTTATGATCTGTTAAAACAGGATCAATCCAGGGCAAACGCCAGTGCACCTTTCACATCGCTTTAATTCAATATAAATAACTGCAGTTAATGGGCAGACTCCAGACATATACCAGCGCACTTGAAATCAGACTCTAGCCCAAGTAAAGAAATGGGGAATAAGGAAGATCAGTTCCTTTTGTGGTGTCAATCCTGTCTTTAAGGCTCCAATCCAGCAACACACTTAACCATGTGCTTAACTATGAGCACAAGAGTATTACCACATTTTCAAATTCATGTTAAGCCCTGATACACTCAAGATGTGCTAAACTTTATGGGTGCAGTAGTAGTCACATGAAAACTAACCTGACTGCTCACATTCTTAACATTAAGAACATATTTTATTTGTAGATATAGACTGTTCTTATACGTCTGATGTTCCTGGGCAATCATAAAGTAGTTGCGCAGAATGCCTCAGAACATACATGCTCAAATGAAATTTTAAAGTAAACGCTTCTTTGCCACAGGAATATGTGGTTGAGTGTTCAGCATGGGCTCAGTTAATCAAGGGAGAAAGTCCAACAGGCACTTATTCTCTCTCATGTAAATTGTCACAGTGGACCCAGGTTTGTCAGGGAGGGCAAGGAGAATGTGCAATTTTCCCATACTATATATGAAGTTCCAAAATGAGCAAGACTATATTAAGGAGTGCTAAAAAGTCTTAGCAAATGTCTACTGGCCATGCTGTAAAGGGATCTTAAATCACTTAATTTTTATTTTTAATTCCCAAATGGCCCTACAACAGTAGGGGCTGTACAAACACTTAAGAAGACACAGTTCCAGCCACCCCAAAAATAATTCACAAGCATCATTGTCTGCACCTTCTGGGTTTTCTGTAGAAGTCTCTTATTTGAATACAGACCGAGACCCCCATCAGTATCTGCTAAGGTGAATCCCAGTAACCATGCGGAATCCCATTAATTTGATAAAAATTCAAGGTCCTTGTCTGATTCTTCAGATAGGAGACGAGATAACAGCTTGAGGTGATATAGCTGAAAGCCATCCTAGTGAAGTCTTTAACAAGAGCAAAAATACCAATCAAAACTTACTCTCCTCAGGGAGAAACAATAAGGGAATAGAACTAGATGTCTACCTAAGTACTGAACCATGTCTAATTCCCTTCTGTCTGCCTTCCTAGTTAGCCTCTTCTAAGGCTGAGTCTTAAAAACATATACAGGCATGGGAGTGCAGGGACGCCTTTTATTCAAATTTCAGGGGGGAAAATCATATAAATCTATGCACTGGAGTAAGTAGCTAATAATAAAAGTAAATTGAGCAGTAAAGCAAGACACTCATCTAACCTTAGCCACCACAGTGCCTGCTGAGAATTTTTGTAAGATAAAATAAATTCCAATATACCACATCTCTTGTGTTGCTTTCCACTGAGCGCTTCAAGCATCTGTTCTAATGGGGTACACACTTCAAGGCTTGGCAAGGAATGGTATTTAGCAGCGAGAGCAAAGAACTGCACGTTGACCAGCTTCTGAGAATTTTCACAGAACACGTTGGAAAACTTGCAGTTATCTGTGTGGAAAGTGGAGAGAAAAGTTACATGTTAACAATAATTAACAATGAAATTGCTCTTCTATGCTTGACTGGAGAACAACAAACAAGAAGTACAAAAGATTATTAATATTTTACCCTTCAGAGCTGGACAACTCATTATATTTCTTCACATTTAAAATTTTCCTTATAGAATTTAGGCCAAATTCTGCACTCAGTTACACTAATATAAATCTGAGGTAAATCCACTCACTTCAGCAGGGCTACTTCAAAGATGGCAGAATTTGGCTGAAGTGTCATCTCTTCTCTCTTGTTTAATCTCTTGCCTGCTGTGAATGCCCTCTCTCTCAGCACTGTGTATTACTGGACTCTGAACCCTAATTAAATATTTTCTTCCCAAGTCGATTCCCAGAGACATCAGTGAAGAAATATAATAATTAAATTTACAAACTGTACTGACTTACAAGCATTAGATTTATAAACTTTCTCAGCTGCTCTATAACTCTGAATTTCCAGTAAGAAATACATTCACCCCAAACTCTAGGTATGATTCTAATTTAGGATCCCAATTGTCAATGCACCCGAACAAAGCATTTTGTTCGTTGGCAACATCTAACTCATTCAGAGGAGGGCTGAAAAGGTGGCAAATTTTCAAATGATTTTAAAACACGACCTGGAGATAATAACTGACACTGAATTAGAAAATACTGTAGGCTTCAAATTAACCTTTAAAAATAAGTTAAATTATATTTAAACAAACAGAATAAAGGCAATCTCTCACTGTTTGTTCTGCGTTTGCACATCGCCTAGCACAATGAGATACTGGTCCATGACCAGGGCTCCTAAGCATCATGATAATACAAATAACTGTAATAATAGCAAACTATTAAAGCTGCTCATAGTGATCAATGTCTAGAAACAGAACATCTTGCAAAGAAGACAGACAATAAGCTTCCTTCATGATATAAAAATCACTGCTCTGAATATCAGCCTGCAATGATCTGCCCTATGAGTTGTCCCTCTTTTACCTTAAAAAAACTTCACCTCAAGGACTCTATCAGTCAACATATTGAGAATCTGAATGCTGTTACACTCAGGTTTTCTGTGCAGTAAAAAACAACTCTTACATTAGGAAAAGTTATTTCTGGCCATTAAAATTCTAATTTTTAAAATAAAAGTACTCTGCTACCATTGTTCAAGGTCCTAAAGAATTTTACTATCGTTAAAAATATAGCTACTAAAAGCTCTAGTGAGTCCTTTTCACACTGTTTTCTATATTTCCCGAGATAATTTATACAGAGAAACACAGAAAAGAGAATATGAAACGGGGTCTCCAGAGCTTGTAGTAGCTATTGTCTTTTATTTATTTTAACGGTAATAAAACTCTCTACTTAAATGAATGAACTTCAGATCATAGTCCAAATGTACTCCCTTTCCAGTAAAAGTGTATGTGAAGTCTCCTTTTGGACTCTGATCCAAGTCCTCTGATATCAGCAGTAGCCTTCTCATTGTTAGAGAAAGGCATTGAGTATGTAGGTGCTATGCAATTTTTTCTACTTACTTTTGCTAGCACACCTCATGCTGGATGTGCAAATATTGCATAATAAACAGGGGTGCTAGCACCATATTAAGGTTGCATGACACTTCTCATTACAAGACCCTATTTCCAGTTCCTTATAAATTTGCCAAACTTTAACCATTTCAGCTGAAATTTTCTGTGACAGATGAATATATTTTAATTTCAGCTGGAAAAAACTGCAGCAATTTCCAAGAACAGGGCTAGGGCAAAATGCATTTATATGCTCATATTAAAAATTCTGGCAACCTTTTTCTTCAAATAAGCACCCATGTTTTGGATTATGGAGTTCAAATTTTAGATAGCCTTTGTGTCAGGTATGTGCCTTTGGCTGTGCCAGTAAAAATTTGGCCAAGTTACAAACCCATGAAAAAAACTGCAATGTGCACATGCTCAGTAGAGATTTCCTGCAGATTAACAGTTAAAATCTCCTAAAATTCCATGTATCAGAGGGGTAGCTGTGATAGTTTGGATCTGTAAAAGCAGCAAAGAATCCTGTGGCACCTTATAGACTAACGGTACGTCTACACTACGAGATTATTCCGATTTTACATAAACCGGTTTTATAAAACAGATTGTATAAAGTCGAGTGCTCGCGGCCACACTAAGCACATTAATTTGGCAGTGTGC